>NC_090901.1:14960980-14983480 GCF_040956055.1 Brachionichthys hirsutus
GTTATTTTGAAAAAAATACATACAAATACTAAACTTGTTTGACTGATGCAAGCATGTCTTAATTCATTGAATAGTTCATTATTTGTTTTAATAATTTAACTGATATTGTTAACCACTTGGTTCAAAATCAAATGACTTGGACTCTGATCGGGACATCCCTACTTTTGACTGACACTGACTCTTCCGACAGGGAGAAGTGTATGATGCTCATCAAGGAGGAGCCTGTCAGCCCAGGGGTGAGGGGAACAGGGAAAGGAGGCGCCGCACAGGGAGGAGACGCTCGAGCATTAACCTCCTGCTGTGAGGTGTGCTCCTCAGAGCCTCCTGTTCTCCCTGTTGCAATGGTCCAATCTGTTCTGGAGGGGAGGAGCTCTGTGCTGGAGAGGAGGTGTAAGAGACCCGCCCAGGACAGGTGCGTACAGGCGCGCGTGCACGCACACACACACACACAGTGAGCCGTGTTCACGTGTCCTGTGTTACACTACGTGGGTGCAGGGCTGACGTTTCAGATGTTGTGGAGAATGTGGACATGAGCCTGGAGGAGCTTCAGCAGCTGCTGCTCAGGACCCATCAGCAGGTCTCCGTGGAGCCTGCAGGGGCCAGCGCAGCCATGGATCAGGTCAGGAGCGCCGCACCCCCGGACTCTGATGATGATGATGATGATGATGATATTTGTACATGAGGAGCTTCTTCAGACTGACATGAGGTTCTACGTCTTCTTCCTGTTTGTCTCCGTAGTCTTTCGCTTTAAGTCTTCCTTTGACTGAGTGGAACTTTCCAGAGATGGAGTCCAACCTCAAATCTGTAAGTGGTTAATAACAGATGCTCATTCGAGCAGGCGACGAGTCGTCCTGCTCACATGCAGAGAAGAACGTCTTAACGTGTGTGTGAGATTTAAATAAGTATGTAAGTAACAGTCCCACGTTGTCTGCTGTTCACCGTCTGCTTCAGAAGTGTCTTCAGTCCTCTACAGCTCAATGTCAAGCGTGCATTCACTACCGTTGCATCCATTTATGTTTATGCTTTTGTTGTTGGAGACGCAGACAAGTCAAGCAGAACCACAGGAAAGTCCAAAAAACCGGCCACTATGTAATATCACATATATTAATAATGAATAATAATCTGATCTGCAGCTTCTGTCATTCTGATTCTGATTCAGCAGACTGATCTCAAGTCCTGTCTCTACCTTGTGTTGCCCCTCTCTCTCTCTCTCTCTCTCTCTCCTGCGTTTTAAGGATAACTTTACAGGTATAAATAAGTACTCGATATATATGTGTGTGTTTGTGTGTTTTCCCTACAGTTCATGTTCCAGAACGAGGAAACGGAGGCTTTTCCGGCTCCCGGCTGTGGTGATGAGCAATGATTGATCTGCGCTGTGGACTTTCTGAGGTAAAGTGTGGCATCATGTGACTCTGCCAACTAGTGACAAAACCAACACGTGGAGTCCTTCAAAACGACATCGTTGAAGTCGACATGTAAACAATGGAAAGCAATTCTTGTGATGAAGTGACACCACTTCACACGTAACTTTTGCATTCTTAGTTTAATAAGCCATGTGGGAATGGAAAACATGGACCGGGAGGAGAACCACAATGTTCCTCCTGAATCCGAGGTTCGACTATCGGTCTGATCCTCCTCTCCAGCACTCTGCAATAGTTTCCCTGGGAGGCTGAGAAGTGTGATCCCCCTGTAGATAAAGAACTCATTGAAAAGGGGAACTCCCACCCCGATGGTGCACCACCTTTCTCTCCTGAGGTGCCGGACGGTTTGTCAGAATTTCTCCAAGGCCGACCGATAGTTCTCCTCCATGACCATTCCAAACTCCTCCCAGGCCTGAGTTTTTGCCTCCATAACCACTTGGGCCGCAGTACGCTTGGCCTGCCGGGACCCGTCAGTTGCCTCTGGGGTCCCACGAGTCAACAAGACCTGATCAGACTCCTTCTTCAGCTTGACAGCATCCCTTACTTCCGGGCTCCATCACCGGGTTTGGGGGTTGCTGCCGCAACAGGCACTGGAAACCCTACAACCACAGCTCTGAGCAGCTGCTTGCATACGGACCCCGACCCCAGGCTTGGCTCCAGGATGGGGCCCTGACAGCGCCATACTGGGAGACATCATGGTCCTTGATGATTTTCTCTTAACAGGATTTTTAACTGCGCTTAGTCTGGCCCATCGCCCGGGACCTGGGAGACCCTCTCAAGAGCATAAAGCCCCTGACAACATAGTTCCTGGGATTATTCAGGTGCTCAAACTCCCCAACCATGATAAGGTGGCAGTTCAAGGGGAAGAATCGCACCAACCAAAATAAGCATTTGTCAGAACAGTGGGTTGGATTCAAAATTCAAAATTGAACCTCACCCAAATAGAAACAAAGTGTTATTTTACTTTCACCTGTGTGGTTTTTATGTATCATATTTGCTTAATTCAGTGCTTCTCAATTATTTTCTGTCGCGCCCCCCCTAGGAAGAAAAAAACATTTCGCGCCCCCCCCCTCCCGAAAAAAAAAAAACATTATTGTATCCTTATTAACATACAAAGAAATATGAAAAAGAAAGAAATATAAATCAACTTACAACAAAGAATAACTTTATTACCATTTTTTTTAGTCTGCAACAGAAAATGAGGAAGTCAGGTCTTTCTTCTTCTCCCAGCGTAGATTGTTTACAACCGCTCTTCTTCTGCTAATCCTCCCTGCGCGCACTCTGACAATCAGGGCGCCACTGCCAACTACTGGAGTGGATGTGCAATTACACTTTACTCTCGTAAGGCAAAAAAACATTTTCTCCGCAGTCACAGGCGCCCCCCCTGACATCGCACCGCACCCCCCTAGGGGGGCGCGCCCCACCATTTGAGAACCACTGCCTTAATTCAACATAAAACTGCCCTAAATTATATGTAATAATAAAAATAAAGATTTCCTCTTATTTCGTGCATGGCTGTTGTAGCTCCTCCTCTCTGTGGAAGTATGAGGTTCTGTATCCTCCCACAGACTGTCATGTCTTCTTGTTTCTCTTTTAAGGCCACAGGAGCTGCTCTCCTCCTCATTATTCCACTCTGCTCAGGTCCGATCCCACAGTTCTGCAAGGCTCTAACTCAACCACCATTTCACCGAACCACAGAGTACAGGACCGGCGTCGGTGTCAGCTGTGACAGTGGACTTGTGCGCTACCGGTTCTGTGGATCACCAGAAATAGACCTAGACTCCGCTGGATGCCGACTCTGGCACTTTAGTCTTCGTGTGAGGGGGAGTTCCTGCTTGTGGAGGTTTTATTTTATTTTTCCTTTTGTATAAAGAATCAATTATAGATGTAATAATCAATGCTTCTATTATTTGTATCCAAAAGAAAACTATGGGGGAAAAAAACACACTTCAGGATGTAATATACCATCATATACATTGCAAGTAATATGATTACACTTCATCTTAAATTGTGTTGCTATCGCTCCGGGGTGAGCTGCAGCAACACAAATGAGGAAGGATTGTTTGAACCTTTTTGACGCACTTAAACTTCCATCTGACGTGTCTTTGCACCGGCCCGGAACGTAGCAAGAGACTTCTGTTCATTTAAATGTGAAGTTTAAAAGGAAAAGAAAGACTTCTCATTTGACACGACATGAATGAATGCCAATGCGTTTTTGCACAATATGCATATCAGTATATATATATCAGTAGTGTGCAGTTATGACTACAGGTAGTTTAATTTCTGCTCGTAGCTTTGCTGATCGACAGATGCATCAAGCTCAAATCAAGATTTCGTCTCAGAGACGCGAGAGCTCTGACTGTCTCTGCTTTCTTTTGGAACCCCGTGTTGATGTGGCTTGAGCGAGCATAGAACTTGGAAGTTATATACGTGACAGTTGCATGCGGCTTTTGATACCTTGTATAAAACAAAGACTGTCCCGGCCTTATAAAGGATGTCATTATGGGTGGCTGCGTTTCAGTAAATGTATGGTGGGCGGTTACTGCAGGATCTAAATTGTTATTGAACGATGCAAATGAAATCTCAGTATTCCTAAAATCATTATAAATAACTGATTTCGCCATTTGATGTGAAATATTAGTGTTAATTGCTGGTTGCAGGCAACAATTTGAAGGTTAATCTAAGTTGAATCGTGCAATACTGTACAGAACTGTGAGGAGTCAGGAACTTACAGTGCATGGACGACCAGAGGAATGTAGTTGCTCAGCAGCTGTGGGCGGTGGACAGAAGACACCGTTGTAAGATGCACTGCAGTTAGACAATGTTTACAGAACAAGTTTAACCTCTTTGTAAGAGGCGGAGCTATGGGTGGAGGAGATGAAGATGCTGAGGTTCTCCTTGGGAGTGACCAGGTTGGACAGGATTAGAAATGAGACAATAAGAGGGACAGTGAAGGTTAGACGTTTTGGAGACAAGGTCAGAGAGACCAGACTTTGATGGTTTGGACATGTCCAGAGGAGAGACGGGCACTATATCGGTAGAAGGATGCAGAGGATGGAACTGCCAGGGAACAGAGCTAGAGGACAACCCAGGAGAAGAGACATGGACGTAGTGAGGGAGGACATGAGAGTGGCTGGTGCTGGGGAGGACGATGCAAAGGACAGGGTGGAGTGGAGACGGTTGGCTTGCTGTGGCGACCCCAGTCGTAGTTTTCATTGGGAAATGGAGCGATTTCCGGCACATTTGCCTCATCGGAAATCGAATGGGAACTGCAGACTCGTTTTTCAGTGCAGGAACATAAATCTGTGGTTTATAACAAGTTGAATTGCACTAAAAGTTCGCAGATCATTCTCGACATAGCATTTATTCTCGTGTCCTCATATGAGTGTTGACTTTTTTTTAAGTAGTGATTAATACAGACCTTCAGCTGCTCTCGTAGTAATGCTTTTTGTTTTTTATTTAATCATTTGCACTGGAAATGAACAGATTTATATTATTAGCTATTATTATATTCATGATTGTCAGAATTGCAGATGGATACGGAAGAATTTGTGTTCACTGAATGCAAAGATCTCTGCTAAAGTGTCCTGTTGGACGACCTGATGATGGAGTTCACCTGTATGACATATTTAAAATGTTTAATATAACAAATAAAAAGTGCAACAGAGATCTCCTGAAGTCTTGCTTGAATTCATTCTCCAATTGTTGGGCATTTACACAACTCGAATCTCTCTTTGAACAAGAGCCAAGAAAGAACGAATATTTGCGGGGCTGATAAATGACTTTGTTAAACAGAGCGAGCTTAAAAGTATAAAGAGAAGCATTTTAAATACAGCTTGATTTCAGAATGAAACAGTTCAGCTCCTGCTCTTCATATCCCTGGTGCAGAAAGGATTTGTTTTTATGTAAGCCTGACTCTTTACCATTTTTGTTCTGAGTCTTATTTTGAAGGGGTCATTATCATGGCTTTGTGTTAGTGCTTCCTGTTTTATTGTTGTATATTTCCAAGCTGTGCTTTGTGTCAGTCTTTTTCTTCTGCGTTGCATGCCTGATCATTTTTCGCCTGCCTCCTGCCGTCTCCTCTTTGTTGTCCCGGCGGCGTCCATCTTTATGGACCATCGGTCCTTTTAGGACAGGGGTGTCAAACTCAAATACACAGTGGGCCAGAATTTAAAATGAATCAAAGCCACGGGCCAACGTGGGCCAACAATATGTGTTAATATATACAGCGGCGTTGCTAGGGTCTCTTGGGACTCCAAGCAAGAAATCCCTGGGCCCCCACCCCACCCGTGCATGCCGCAAAAATTTGTTTTTTGCACTTTAAAATGCACAATAAATAGGTAAACAATGTATAAGGCCAAAAGAAAAATAAAGTTGCCACAATATATATAAAACAACAGTGTAAATAAATAACGTCAAATAAAATAAATGGCATTATGGGATTTGTAGTATTAGCGGTGAATGTGCTGTTCTGTACCGGCGGGCCAGCTCTAATATTAATTTCATATTGCCTCGCGGGCCAAATATAATTCCACTGCGGGCCAGAGTTTGACCCCCCTGACATAGACACAAGACAAAAACTAAGCATAAGCAAGCATGACTTCCTGGACATGACAGTCCATGAAATAATCATCGTTTCAAGCAGCTGGTGGCAGTTTGCAGCAGGAAACCGACCAGGTGGCCTTTTTGGCCTTATTCATGTGTAAAGCAGATGAAAGGGACACTCCTGAGCTCAGGCAACGCACTCTTGCCAGGTTGCCGTGATTCGTGCCGTCATTTCCAGCACTGGATCCTGATCCGGACTCCTGTGTACCTGCCTGCCTGTCTTGGTTACCCGGTTTTTGACTAAGCTCAGTTTCTAGATTTTCCCTCTGCTGCCGTGCCTTCGGGTTCTCACCTGCTTTGGTCGGTGACAAATACAAGCTACAAAAGCTGTAATAACATACTTGGTAAACTTTTTTCAAGTTCCTCTTCCCACGCATTTCCTTTATTTACTCAGTCAGCACAGAAGATGTTATCATGAGAGTGTTACGATTTCTCTTCCTGCCGCTGCACTCCTCCATTCCTCTTTTTCCTCTCACCACTTCTTCTTTCAGCTCGTCTCAATCTACTAACTGTTTAATCCACATCTTCCACCTTTTAAAAGCTGAGGGCCGAAGACTACAAATGCCTTCCTATCATCTCTAGACAGCCCTCACCCACCCATTTCAAGGTCACAGTCGATAATACAGTAATCTCGAGCAAAGAAGAGGTTACCTATTTGGGCTGTGTTCTTGACAAATACCTGTCTGGCGATAGTATGGAAACTAAGGTGATCAAAAAGGTCAATCAGAGAACAAGATTCTTGTGCAGAATGTACTTTATCACACCGCACCATGAAACAAATGTATTATCTAATTTTACTATAAAAAATAATGCCCCCCCCCCCCCCCCCCCACACACACACACACTTGTATCGAGTGGTGAACCAGAAACACACACCCAGACCCAGCGTCCAAACTCTAGTGTCACGCACTCGATAAATATCACACACACACGCACACACACACAGTGCAGAGGCGCAAGGCGTAGAATGACTGGAGCTCTGACCCAGCACAGCTGCAGGGGGGGGGGGGGGGGGGGGGGACAGCTGATCATCAGCAGACGGAGACTGTCACCCGGTCGAAGATGGGGCTGGCGACAGAGCGCTCTAACCGGACGTATTTAGGTGAACACATCTCTGAAGATTTGTGTATTTTTTGGATTATTATGTTTAACCCTTTAAAGCCCTCACCATTAACCGTCAGAACAACCTCGTTTTTTGGAAAATAAGGTCTTAATGGAATCTTCTGACAAATTAATCAAAAAAACAAATAAACATACATTTTGTGCTCTAATTTATGTAACTTTTGCAAAATCCTGAATTTTATCACAGACAATGCTGATGCATGTGTTGGCTTGTATCTGTCATCGAGGGGGGGGGGGTCAAACGTCTGAAGTAGAAGTCCTGAAAGGCCAATAAAGGGTTAAGTTAATTTTATGGTACAGAATCGTGTCGTTACACCGACTTCCCGACAGGGGGCGCCATTGGAAGGGCAGACGCGCCTCCACGACGCTTTAACAGCTCTGACGTCACCATCCTGCAATGAACGAATGAACCAGCGAACCACGGAGTTCCAAGCGGGGGCAGAAGCTTTACAGACCGAGTGCTCGCCGCCGGGAGGAGCCAACCGGAGGGGGTCCGCTGCTCTCCGCCGCCCAGCGACACGTTCTGCTACCGACGGCTGGACCGGAACAGAACCGGCACCGTGATTTTACCGGGACGACGTTTGAGCAGCTGCGGTGGCTGCGTCGGATCAATCCGTGCGGAGCCTCCATTTAAATGCTTTAACGGCACCGGGTCCCGGTTTGAGAGAGAGAGAGAGGGAGGGAGAGAGAGAGAGAGAGAGAGAGAGGGAGAGAGAGAGAGAGAGAGAGAGAGACGGATCGAAGGCGCAGCGCAGATAAAAGAAGGGGATCAATACAAAAAGGATAAGCAAGCGTTTCCACGGTTCCGTGAACCCAGCTTTTTTGCCCCCCCCCTCCCCTCCCCCCCCCCGCCCCCCTTGGTTTTTCTGCCGTGGATCCCGGTACCGTGGACGCCATCAAGCTGTTCTCTCTCAGCATGGGGTGCACTCTGAGCGCGGAGGAGCGGGCCGCTCTGGACCGGAGCAAAGCCATCGAGAAGAACCTCAAGGAGGACGGGCTGACGGCGGCCAAGGACGTGAAGCTGCTGCTGCTCGGTAAGAGCCCCCCCGGGCAGAGGGCCCCCGGTGCTGCTGCTCGGTTAGAGCCCCCCCGGGCAGAGGGCCCCCGGTGCTGCTGCTCGGTAAGAGCCCCCCCGGGCAGAGGGCCCCCGGTGCTGCTGCTCGGTAAGAGCCCCCCCGGGCAGAGGGCCCCCGGTGCTGCTGCTCGGTAGGAGCCCCCCCCCCCCCCCCCCCGGTGCTGATGGGGGCCCGGGGATGCTGATGGGGGGGCCCCCATCAGCATCTTTTAATCTCCACCCCGCTGCAGCTCTTCTGATTCACCTTGGGGGGGTTAAGAGGCTGATTCTCACTTTCTATCTATCTCTCTCTCTCTCTCTCTCTATCTATCTATCTCTCTCTCTCTCTCTCTCTCTCTCTATCTCTCTCTCCCTCTCTCTCTCTCTCTCTCTCTCTCTCTCTCTCTCTCTCTCTCTCCCTCTCTCATTGCCATGTTTACATTGTCTTATTGTCTCTTCTCCCCCCCCAGGGGCTGGGGAGTCAGGGAAGAGCACCATCGTCAAACAGATGAAGTAAGTCTCCAATAAGCAGCTCTAATAATTCCATCGTGCACGTTTCTGTCCTTTCACAAACACACACACTAACACACACACACTAACACACTCATACACTCACGCACTCACACTCACACACACACACTCACACTCACACTCACACACACACACACATACTCACACACACACACACACACTCTCACACGCACACACTCTCACACACTCACACACACACACACTCACACACACACAAACACTATATATATCATACACAGCTTGATCTGAAAACGAGTTTGTATCTTGATTCAGTCCTTGTCATTTATCTGATATCCACGCTACGCTACGTGCCCCCCCCCCCCCCCCCCCCCACCTCGTATAGAGATCGATGGTTCTCCGTTCTGCATTCACAGTTTGCTGCTTGATGAACGCTTTAGGATTGAGGCGGGACCCGAGCCCACGTCAGTCTGACTGATTAATAAACAGAATCCATTTAGAATCGGAATACTGTGAGGGTGGGATGAGCCGGCCTCGGCGTTCCGGTCCTCCTCTACGCCGATGACTGTGGTGTCTGATCCAGAGGCAGCCTGCATTCACACGGCAGGTGTCGAGAAGGTACAGCACAGGTGCTGGCAGTCTTCACTCCAATTCAGACATGTTTGGGAAGAACTGCATTTTTCTACAACACACAAAAGTTGACACAAAAGTAGACACACAAAAGTCGACACACTCAAGTGTCCATGAATAAGAGTCTTGGCTGTTTGTGCGTCACACGTTGCATCTTAGTGTTGAGCTTCTGCTGCAGCAGCTACTTTGGTCCGGTCGCCAGAATTCCCACAGCCAGTTGCTGTATACAACCTTGTATACTATGTATACTATGTATACTGTGGATGCTAATCAAGTACTACGTGAGCTTAAATACGGCCATGTAGTCCTGTACCTTAAGTATCTCCTGCATCATTACTATACTCTTATTATGCAAACATGGCTTCCTGTCTGCCGGTTGGTGCAGCGGCGCCTGGTGCGCTAACAGCGTTGTGCTTTCATGGATCTGTTCGATGTCTCTTCGATGTCGGCTGCACCGTGGCGCTCGCCGGTTTGCCCCTCCCACTCCCCGGGCCTGTAATCCCAGTGGGGCATGTGGCTTTTCTTCAGTCCCCTCGTTTTACAGAGGGTGTTTTAGCCGATAATAGGCTTTGGTTGTGGTCAAATAGCGACACATCGCATAAGGAGGGGCGGCGGCGGCGCAGCTGGTTGAGCGGCTTGTCCTATGATTGTGAGGGCGGTTCGATTGCCGGCTCCAGCACGTGTGTACACATGTTGTGTTGTTGTGTTGTGTTGTGTACACACATTGTGGGTGAAGAGTCTTCAACAACATTGCCTGTGTGAATGTAGTGAGCGAGTGAATGTCGGTGGTGGTCAGGAGGGCCGATGGCACAAATTGGCAGCCTCGCTTTTGTCATGGCTACCCCAGGGCAGCTGTATCTACCCCATGGTTGCTATATCTACCCCAGGGCAGCTGTGACTACCCCATGGTTGCTATATCTACCCCAGGGCAGCTGTGACGACCCCAGGGTAGCTATATCTACCCCAGGGCAGCTGTGACTACCCCATGGTTGCTATATCTACCCCAGGGCAGCTGTGACGACCCCAGGGTAGCTATATCTACCCCAGGGCAGCTGTGACTACACCATGGTTGCTATATCTACACCATGGTTGCTATATCTACCCCAGGGTAACTATATCTACCCCAGGGCAGCTGTGACTACCCTAGGGTAACTATATCTACCCCAGGGTAGCTATATCTACCCCAGGGTAACTATATCTACCCCAGGGCAGCTGTGACTACCCTAGGGTAACTATATCTACCCCAGGGTAGCTATATCTACCCCAGGGTAACTATATCTACCCCAGGGCAGCTGTGGCTACAATAGTAGCTTCACCACCACCAATTGTGGAGGGATCCAGTGGCTTCATTGAAGATATAGCAAGATGTGCACAGAGTTCACGAAGCTGAACCCCCGCAGCTGTGCCTGGAGCCCTGAACTGTTGCAAATCAAACATTGCCCCACATGCTAATATGGGCTAGTGCTAGTCCAGCGGTGGACGCGTTCATGCCGATATTGCAGATGTAATGGGAGGCAATTATTACTATTGTCGAATATTTCTTGACATAAATTGATTGAATCTCATGTCTGTTAGTCAGAGCATGTACTTCCACAATATTATTATCTATTGGGAAAAGTATTATGAAGCAAGGCACGGCAGCAAAGTCGTCTCTTAACTGTTGCCTTGGGAACAGCTAGACAGCGCCCTGCTAGCTGGGCCTAGCGTTCCCGTTCAGAGGCACGCCGCCATTTACCGAACCGCATCTGAGGAGCAGAAAGCCCGTCCTGCACTTTCTTTCACAGTGCTTTTAACATCTGGGGTGTGTGTGTGTGTGTGTGTGTGTGTGTGTGTGGCGGGGGGGCTTCCTCAGAGAGGAACAGAGATGAGTGGATTAGATTTAGGTTGTATGGCGTGAGTATATCGAGCTGCGGTGTGTGCTGCAGCTGTCCATGCGATCTCAGCGAGAGCAAATCAGGAGTCTATTAGCACTCTGCACAGTACAGTGGAAAAATACTGCAACCGTGGCCACCTGCAATACTGCGAGATTTACTCTGTTCTGCCGGTTGTCCCAGAAATAGACCTAAAATGTACTCGGTTGTCCAGACAGGACACGTTTTGTCCTCCTTTGAAACACTGATTATTGGCTTTGGAGATGATGAACTCACTGACGAAGCACTGATGATATCTGTGTGGAGAGCACAGGTGCACCTGTGTGTGTGTGTGTGTGTGTGTGTGTGTGTGTGTGTGTGTGCGAGTGGGAGACATAAAACTGAGCGTGGATTAAAGTTTTATGGATGAGTGCTACATCAGGGTGTGAATCCACAGAACAATAACAGAACCAGATTTATAAGACAAGGAACACGAGGAGAAAACTCATGACTGTGAAGGAAAAGTGGATTGTAAAAGAAAAGGATGTAGAGCGTGTGAATGACTGTGTGTGTGTGTGTGTGTGTGTGTGTGTGCGTATACACATTGGGCCGGCACCAGGGGCCTGATCGTGTGTGAACAACGTGCATGGCGTTGTGTATCACACCATCTGTTTATGGGGCCCGAGTGCACTTGTGTGTTTAGACGCGTGCAAAGGTCCTCCCTCCGCCAGGCTGGCGAACCGTCCTGTCCAGCTGTGCTAATCGTGCGTGAGAGAAATCAGGTAAAGCAGAGACACTCCCGTATAACTGAGCGGAACGTGTCCACTGGCGAGCCCGCTGGGACGAGACGATGAGAGCTTCTGGTAGACGCCGGACAATCGTGGATTTTTGAAGGTTGTTGTCACGATAAGGGATTTCAGCATTATGATCAACATGTGGAAAATAATGAAAATATAATATAGAAACCCGATAGAAGTCTGGATTCATCGACCTCAAACTCCAAATTATAAATACCCAAGTGATTAATAAATCTCGAACTTGGTTCAGGCATCTTTGATATGAACATTTCTGATTCTAATTCCGGTTCAGTTCTTTAAGGGCCGTGGTCTAAGAAGCCACAATCGTATTTCACAAGAGAATAATTTATTGAAATAAAATAATACAATACCATCTGGACAGACTATTATAGTTCAATTCAAGTCATCATTCAAGCTCAGAGCCTTGTTATAGTGCATTAATAAATAACTCTGATTAATTATATTTTCTGTGTGTAATAAAAACAGTCTACAAAGCTACCCAGGGGGCTTAATAATGGGCCAAGCATTTCCGAAAAATTACTTTAACAATGCCATCAAGGGCCTGACTTCAGCTTCAACTGATGCTTGAAAGACACGGGGAGATGCCATCTATAGTAATATTTTTATCCTTGTCAATAACCAAAGGTCAGACTATCTTGACCCTGACATTTTATTTGTTCAACTGGAACTCCCTTTAAATGAACTCCATTCATTTGCATTGACACAGTGCAGCTCTGGCTACAGAGGCTACAGTGAGACGTTATGACTTATCTGCTCTGGCTGATAGCTAGAGGACACATTTTCATACCTGATTACATCTCAAGGTAATATCTCTTTCAATCATTAACAGTCTGTAACCCACACAAAACGGTATAAACTGCAAATGGACGTGATTGGATTAATGCAGTTTATAGGTGATGAATAGCAGCAATCAAGGTGGCCTTTCTCTCATAGTCTATAGCGAATTTTGAACAGTCTCGTACAGAAACAAGATTTCTGGATGCAGACTATGCATATCTTTTACATTGTATGTGTGTTTGTGCCTCCGATCACTGACATGATCGGAGGCGACTGGCTGAAGGGAGAACAAACGTTGTCCCTCCCTCGCGGCTGCATTGCTTCCCAATCCCACAGGCTTTTCCCACTCTGAGTGTGTGGCCTCTCTAGAGCAGGAGATAATTAAGTTTAAGCCTCAGAAGAGGAGAATGAAAGGGAAGAAGGGAGGAAGAGGTTGGCGTTTTGGTGCAGATTGGAAGAGGGGGAGAGGTTAATGGTGGGTTTATAGAAGCTGGGTGTTTAAATGAAGAAAATAATAGGAAGAAAGAGGATAGCAGCCTGGAAGTTAGAATGGAGAGGATTGATTAAGAATGAAGTGAGAAGGGAACAACGAGTGACAGGGAGACCGCAAGTAGGACAATTCAATTGATGTGAAAAGAAACAGGAGAGGAGAGAAGAGGGTAAAGGCAGGATCAGTGTAAATGTGGTTGGGGGATAAGAGGAGCGAGAGAGACTGGCAAGTGAAAGAACATATTCTCACTTATTAAGCAGGCTGGAGGAAGTGACAAAAGCAGACGAGGATGAGTCTGTAGAGGACAGAGTGCCATGACTTCTCTCCTGGACTCTGCTCTCCTTGCTAAGTATTAGCCTTCCTTTTCCAGGGATGCTCAGACACACGGAGAGAAAGTGGAATAGAAAGCGTGGATGTGGGCTGTGCACTGACACAGTCTGTAACTGCTGTCTAAAACAGTCCTTCAGCAAGCTAGCCATCCATCGGGAAAAGGTGCCTATGGGCGTGCTGGTCAATGGAATGGTGCGATTGGTTGCCTCGTCTGTGTCCATGCTAACACGCCAAAGCAATCTTTGAGACATTGTCAGGAATTGTTGGGAATTTTACCAGGAACAGATGATTTAATGCTGGTGATGATCCAGAAGAGATCTGGATTCTGGATCGGATTGAATGTTTCTGTAACTTTGCAGTCAATGGAGCTTCAAGATTTGTTCCCAAATATCTCCGTTGATTATTGACCGATGTTTATGGAATTTGACACAGTCATGCAGGGTGGGGTGGGGGGGAGGGGGGTTTCTATCACACCCCCAAATTTCTGTGTTCTTTATGGATGAACTGTGACTAGCTTGGAAGTCCAATAACAGAAGCTCTCTGTGAAGTTCTGTGAAGCTCTATGAAGCTCTCTGTGAAGTTCTGTGAAGCTCTATGAAGCTCTCTGTGAAGCTCTCTGAAGTTCTGTGAATCTCTATGAAGCTCTCTGTGAAGCTCTCTGTGAAGTTCTATGAAGCTCTCTGTGAAGTTCTGTGAAGCTCTGTGAAGCTCTCTGTGAAGCTCTGTGAAGCTCTATGAAGCTCTCTGTGAAGCTCTGTGAAGCTCTGTGAACCTCTATGAAGCTTTCTGAAGTTCTGTGAATCTCTATGAAGCTCTCTGTGAAGCGCTCTGTGAAGCTCTCTGTGAAGTTCTATGAAGCTCTATGAAGCTCTCTGTGAAGTTCTGTGAAGCTCTCTGTGAAGCTCTATGAAGCTCTCTGTGAAGCTCTATGAAGCTATCTATGAAAGTCTCTGAAGCTCTCTGAAGTTCTCTGTGAAGCTCTCTGTGAAGCTCTATGAAGCTATCTATGAAAGTCTCTGTGAAGCTCTATGAAGCTCTCTGTGACACTGTGAAGCTCTATGAAGCTATCTATGAAAGTCTCTGAAGCTCTGTGTGAAGTTCTCTGAAGCTCTGTGTGAAGTTCTCTGAGGCTCAAGTGACCAACAATGGAACGTCTGACACTGACTAAACTGCATTCATTGACTTTATTTTTGTTTTCTATTCATGTATTTATTGATGAATCTTTCCCTTGTAGCTGTGATTCGTCATTTAGTCTGCAACATATCCTGAACCTGCACATTTCACACGTCCAACGTGGCTGTCTCCTGTCAAACAGTCCAACACTATGAGAGAGGCCGGGCATTGACCTTTTGATCAATTATCTATATAATTTGTTTTGATCAGACCATTGATTTATCAACTATTGCAGCTCCATGGCGACACATCAGACATTCTGAATAGAGTACATTTTCTGTTCTCCTCCTCTGATTCTTTTTTACTGTCAGCCATTTCTGTCTAGTGTGTGTGTGCGTGTGTGCGTGTGATACTAATCCTGCTTCCTATAAAAACAATCGTCTTTTGTGGGAGGAAGTTGTGTGTCTGTGTGTGTGTATCTGTCCATGCGGTTGTGCGAGTGAGTTTTATTTTGTGTTGAATGCATTTGGCAGCTTTGATATCAGACAAAGGAGTCTTGTTACAGTGACCACACTCAGCTAATCTGAGGTCAGCTGACGATGAGGGTGATGATGATGATGATGATGATGATGTGGCTGGGCCAGAAGCATCAGCCAATACAAAGAAAACACATTCATCAACACTAAAAGCGATGTTTTACGTTCATGTGGAACTGATCGATTTGAACGACAAAATAAAATCAAGTAACAAATGTGATCATTTAAATGTAATTACATTTGAGAAGATAGAAAATGAAAACACGCAAATAACCTGTGCGTTGTCGCTCTGTTCTGACGGAAGCTTCCTGTTTCCGCCTGACGACTGAGATTTCCTCGCTATAAATCCCTCAAAGTAATGAATATTGACACGGGAGAACAGGGAAGCCGAATAATTACATTTCTGCCCTGTATCTGGGACAGCCTGTCTCTACATGTCCCTATCTCCTTCTGTCCTACATCCTGACTGGACGCGTCATCACCTGTATCAGTCAGTATAAATTAGACCCGTATTCTGTGGATAAAGTGCACTAATTGTGTCTTTTAGATTTTATTTCTCACTAGTTTAATCTTTGTCTTTGCATGCAGCCCTGGTGACTGTCTAACTAACCATAGAACAAACATTTGGTAACACTTAAACTCAGCGACTAGTTTATGCCTTTTGTGCCCTTTTTAATCCAGGTCGTGATTTCACTGCTAAATTAATACGGTCCCCATTTAAACATTTTGGTTGTCCAGCGATCTGATTGGCTGTCGCTTCTGTCCGTCGTACTGTTAGCCAATCAATCAACGGGTCCCACTCTGAAGGGCGGAGACATACCGCACTAGGGCTGATGTTTTGATTCTAACGGAGAGACAGTCTGCCTCCGAGACAACACCAAACAGAACGGATCGAGTTTACGCCACCAACCTTAAAAACAGACGAGGACGAATCATTTCCGTATCCGGTCGGAGTGAAAAAAGTAATATATTACTTTTGGAAAAAAAGTAAATGTAATATTATTACTCAAAATGAAAAAGTAATTCGTTAAACTACTCGTTACTGGTAAAAAGTAATATTACTTTAAGTTACTAGTTACTAGTTACTTTCCCAACACTGGTCCCGGGTTATATTAACCCCGTCCAGCCGTGAATCCCGGCAGGCGTCGTCACAGTCAGCAAAAAGACTTCCTGCTTCATTCGGCCAGAAAAAGTGATGCTGAAAGAATCAGAGAAACATGATGAGTGTCTGTAAGCTGCAGCTGGTGCTACCAACCGTTAATTATCACCCTGAGCTGTACCAGGTCTGTGTGTGTGTGTGTGTGTGCGCACGCGCACGTGTTCATTCCAGCGTCCCTGGAGAAATAAGTCACTGGGAAGCAAGAAAGGCTGCGCAAGTGCTTTTTATTAATTAATAATTTATTACAAATCCGAAAGAAAGGAAGCAGGAGGGAGGAACAACCAGGAGCGAGAAGAAGAGCCAGGGGGAAAAAATGGCTGCAAGTGGGTGAGACTGAGGAGGACCGGAGGCGGGGAGCGTTCAGGGAGACGGTGGGACAGGGAGACTGAGAGATGATGGCAGGCAGACTAAACCGGTTCTCCCCAGATGGAATGCTGAGCTGGACTTTTGTGGTCCCAATAATTGCTTCTGTCCTTCATGGTTTTTGGTTTCATAAATTCCACATTCTTGGTTTTTAATCAGGGTTCTTGGTCTCTGTGTGCCGAAGCAGTTTTGAACCCTTCATTGCTCGTTAACAAAGCTAATCAGCTGTTGATAACGTGTTTTAAGTCTTAGTCCTGGTTTCTCTTCTTGGAGGTCATCACCTCCTCTTCTTCCTCCTCTTCTTCCTCCTCAGTAGGACTTTTCTCCTTAGCAAAGACGCTCCCCAAAGACTTTTGTTTCTTTTTATTAATTTTCACGAGTTCACGGCTGTTTTTTTTAGCAACGTATCAAGAGGCGAATGTTACGTTGGAGAAAATCCGGTCGTTTTTCAAAATAAAACACCTTTTTGACGCTAATAATCGATACAACGGAAATTGTATACATTAGTTGTTCTTTCTTTGCGGCCCGGTAACAAATGCCTCACGGACCGGTACTGGGCCGCGGCCCGGCGGACCCCTGATGTAAAGAGCTTTGAGTCGTCAGTCAGACTAGAAAGGTGTGGTGGGCGGGGCTGTTGGTGAAATTAAAGAAAGTGAACTTCATCCTAGTAGGAAATTACCGTGTGTGTGTGTGTGCGTGTGTGTGTGTGTGTGTGTGTGTGCGTGTGTGTGTGCGTGCGTTTCAGGATGTGGGCTTTATTACGTTTGTTATTTATAGCTTCTCTCAGATTATCGCCACCACATTTGTAACCCCTGTTTCTCCTTCGCTCACACCCTCTGACTCTCTGCTTACAAAGACACTCTGGTGCACACACACACACACACACACACACACTCTGGTGCACAGTAAGTAACTCTGTCCGGCGGTGTTGACAGGAGATGGACATTGTGCACTTTGTCATGACTCAGTGCTCTGCCAACAATGAGGACAACGTGAGTGGATGAACGATGGAGTGATAAAGAGCCAATCACAGAGGACCGTGTGTGTGTGTGTGTGTGTGTGTGTGTGACATGAGTAGGTGTGATGTAGAGACGTGTAATACATGCCGTCGAGGGTGATAACTTAACGGCTGTTAAGACAACGTGCGAGCTGACAGTATTCAGAATGTCTGCCCGTTCTTCGCCTTGTGCAGCCCAGTAGGACAGCTGCTGCAGTGTGTGTGTGTGTGAATGCAGTGTGTGTGTGTGAATGCAGTGTGTGCGTGTGAATGCAGTGTGTGCGTGTGAATGCAGTGTGTGTGTGTGAATGCAGTGTGTGCGTGTGAATGCAGTGTGTGTGTATGAATGCAGTGTGTGAGTGTTAATGCAGTGTGTGAATGCAGTGTGTGGAAGCAAAAGCTTCCACACACTGCATTAGAGCATTTCTGACAGAGCTGTTTGAGACAGAAATGAGGGACGCTGTCCTGCAGCATCTGTTTGAGACAGAAATGAGGGACGCTGTCCTGCAGCATCTGTTTGAGACAGAAATGAGGGACGCTGTCCTGCAGCATCTGTTTGAGACAGAAAAGAGGGACGCTGTCCTGCAGCATCTGTTAGAGACAGAAATGAGGGACGCTGTCCTGCAGCATCTGTTTGAGACAGAAATGAGGGACGCTGTCCTGCAGCATCTGATTGAGACAGAAATGAGGGACGCTGTCCTGCAGCATCTGTTTTAGACAGAAATGAGGGACGCTGTCCTGCAGCATCTGTTTGAGACAGAAATGAGGGACGCTGTCCTGCAGCATCTGTTTGAGACAGAAATGAGGGACGCTGTCCTGCAGCATCTGTTTGAGACATTAAAGTGGGACGCTGTCCTGCAGCATCTGTTTGAGACAGAAAAGATTGACGCTGTCCTGCAGCATCTGTTTGAGACAGGAATGAGGGACGCTGTCCTGCAGCATCTGTCTGAGACAGAAATGAGGGACGCTGTCCTGCAGCATCTGTTTGAGACAGAAATGAGGGACGCTGTCCTGCAGCATCTGTTTGAGACAGAAATGATGGACGCTGTCCTGCAGCATCTTTTTGAGACAGAAATGAGGGACGCTGTCCTGCAGCATCTGTTTGAGACAGAAATGAGGGACGCTGTCCTGCAGCATCTGTTTGAGACAGAAATGAGGGACGCTGTCCTGCAGCATCTGTTTGAGACAGAAATGATGGACGCTGTCCTGCAGCATCTTTTTGAGACAGAAATGAGGGACGCTGTCCTGCAGCATCTGTTTGAGACAGAAATGAGGGACGCTGTCCTGCAGCATCTGTTTGAGACAGAAATGAGGGACGCTGTCCTGCAGCATCTGTTTGAGACAGAAATGAGGGACGCTGTCTGCCTGCCTGTCTGTTCTCAGCCGCCCCTCTGTCTATATTCTCTCTGATGTGACGTGTCCTCCTGTGCAGTCTTTCTGCCTGTCTGTCTGACCTTCAGCCTGTCTGTGTGTCAGCTCCAGTGAAAGGCAGCGTGACATTTAAACGAGCAGAAAGGGCTACTGCTAGCCGTGAGTGGCTAAATGTCAGCTTAGCCTAGCGGCTATAGAGCGTCCCCTCCATTCCTGCATGCTCTTTCCTTTGTGTCGCCCTCAGCCACCGACGGTCTGCGTCTTCCTCCTTTGGACCCAACTGTCTATTGATTTATCTGCACCGTACACAGAGTGTGTGTGTGTGTGTGTGTGTGTGTGCGTGTGTGTGTGTGTCCACTGACTAATGCGTTTGTGTTTCTCTACTCTTAGGATCATCCACGAGGATGGTTTCTCCGGCGATGACGTAAAGCAGTACAAGCCTGTCGTTTTCAGCAACACCATCCAATCGCTGGCCGCCATTGTCCGTGCGATGGACACACTGGGCCTGGAGTATGGAGACAAAGAGAGGAAGGTCAGCACTCGTCCTCTGATGCACACACTCCCAAAACTCCAGGCAGGAATGCCGTAGCAATAGCGACATGCTCTAGCTAGCACTAGCATCACTCGTGTAGCATTGGAGGCATAGAACTGTGAAGGAACGACTCTTCGATGGCTCCGAGTAGCCATCGGCGGCGCTCTGGGAGAGACACCCCCCGTGTCCGTCCGTCAGCGTAAGCAGCAGCGAAACGAAAAGGAAAACGTCTTTGCACAGGCGTTGAGCGGGAATCACGTTACCGTTGTTGGGCGACTGTAACGACAGGGAGTTTGAATTCGCCCACCCAGCATGCATCACACTGTAGGCGGAAAGCATTGTTAGCCGTCGTCACAGAGTCGGTGTTGCTGTTTGTCTCTGCAGCAGATCGCTAAACGCTCCGCCCACAGTTCAGAGCAAATGGACAGACCGTTGTGTGTGAGAGGAAGATCAAATACTCACGCGTGCCAAGAGCGACTGGTTCGTCAAACGCGTCCAGGAAATGGTCAATGCATCATGTATCCAGCAAAACACCTGCAAGAGCTGCAGCATAGACGCTCTGAACGGCGCATACTCACAGGAAGCTCAGGGTCCAAAGGCCGCTCGTGGGTAACGCTCGCCGTCTTCGTCATCCTCATGAACGTTTTGAACTGGAACCAGCTGGAGGAGGAAGATCTCCGGGTTCTCCCCGTGTCTGGAACGAGTGTTACCGTCATGCTCAGGTTGAAGGTGTTTATCTGAGAGCACGGATGCTAGCGTTGGCAGCTTGACGTTCACAACCGATCAACAATGTTGCATCACCAGTTAGCCTTATAGCTTTAGTTGCTAATGTGAGCCAATGTGAGGACTAAGTTTGACGTTGACCGCTCATGAATGTCTGCTCTTGGGCATTCGCATGGATCCGGGAGCTCATAGGGAAGGCTGCCAACGAACTGCCCCACTTGGGGCAACATTCCTTCATGCCAGTCTCAGTGAGTCCCAAACACACAACGTGTGATTGGCTGATGGAGGACAATGAATCTAATCCACAGAAGAACCTCAGATCGCAACACAAAGCAATGCTGGGAGGCTAATTAGGAACGTGAGGAGCGCCAAGACTCAGTGAAGTGTTGCACCAGCAACTCCTGCCCTGGTCCCGGACTCACGCCACGCAATCACATGATTCTAGCAATTACAGACGTCCCGGTTTGAATTAGACCTCTAAGAGCCTAAAGAGTCTGACCCCAGCAGCATCGTTCAGTAAACTAGCTAGACCTGCAAGCCAGACGGGATGGAGAAATCGAGGATGAAGAAAACTGAGCCCTAGGGAAGGAAAGTAAAACCCAGGAGGAGCCATTTTATGGAGGTGGGTTGCAGGAGGAGGTTCTGGACGACAGAAGAAGGCCCGCCTCCAGCTGGGACAACACTGACTGACTGACCAGTGCCCATGAGCAGTGCTCTTCCTGTTTCGCATGTCCTCTTCATTCATCCGACCTCAATGGAAAGTTAATTGATGAGGATCCCCCCCCCCCCCCCCCCCTCATTTGGGATGCACCTTCACATGATATTAGCATGATGCTTGTGTGGGGGAGTTTTAAGTCCAATAGGATTATAGAAGGAATGTGCACGCTCTGAATCCCATCAGGTGATCTGAAGATTCTTGCTGTGTGTGTGTGTGTGTGTGTGCACATCACTGTTGTACTGGCCTTGTGCACCATTTTTCAGTGCACTAATTGCTTCAATTCGTGCAAAAAATACTTCCGGCCAAAGTACAAAAATGACATTATGTATGCGCATGCATGCTCAGTCTCGTTTGTTCAATGTCGGTGGACCGGCTTGGACTAATAAATTCATTTGTAGGTCGAGTAGACACACACACACACATGCACACACACACACGCACACACACACACACTCACTCACGCACACACAAAGTGGACACAGAGTTTGATCCCAGCACAGCAGATTCATTTACGTCTCATTGCAGCTCCGTGATCGACTCAGAGCTCGACAGATGAGCTGATCCTCAGCCCTCGTTTCTCTCTTCCTGCGTCCTCACTCGTTACCGTGGCAATGGACGCACGCCTTTCAGACAGAAGCACTAATGAAGAGAAATAAATGAAGGACACAGCTGCTGCCCGACATCAGCACACACACACACAACTGACATGAGAAAAACACTTGACGTCTCAATGGAGAGGGGGGGGGGGGGGGGGGGGTGTAGGTGGACTAAATGGACCGATGAAGGATGGGGAAGGGATAGATAGTCTGAGGGGGGGATACAGGCAGGAGGTGGAAACGAGACAGACAGGTTGCTGCTGTGTGTGTGTGTGGGTGGGTGTGTGAACAACGCCCCTCTGATGATAGCGTTCCCGTTGCTCATTAAGGAATGCAACCTGTACTGAGAACGACGCGTCTCAGGTTCCCTTCGCCTCTGTCCCCCCCAAACTCAACATTTTTTTTTTTTTTGATTTGTCAGCAGTTACACTTTCTAACTGTAGTCTGCTGCTGGTCGCACAACAACACACATTCCCTGAGCCGGGAATCGAACCGCCAACCTCTCGATCGTAGGACGACCCTCTCGACCACTGCGCCACCATCGACCACCATGCAATCCAGGTTCTTTTTAATCCAGGGCTCTTGGTTTTTAATCCAGAGCTCTTGTTTTTTAATCCAGAGCTCTTGTTTTTAATCCAGGGCTCTTGTTTTTTAATCCAGTCTCTTCATTTTTAATCCAGGGCTCTTGTTTTTTAATCCAGAGCTCTTGTTTTTAAACCAGGGTTCTTGTTTTTAATCCAGAGCTCTTGTTTTTAATCCAGGGCTCTTGTTTTTTAATCCAGTCTCTTCGTTTTTAATCCAGAGCT
>NC_090901.1:14988480-14998480 GCF_040956055.1 Brachionichthys hirsutus
GGGTAAATTAGGTGTCGTCCTTGTCCCCATTTATCGCATTTGAATTTGCCCTGAGTGTTATTGAACTTAAACTCAGCAAGGATCATTTTAATGAGGCTTCATCGCTCACTGTGCAGCTGAAGGCCTTGGATTGTGAACTGGAGACTGTTGGGATGAAGTGGGCGGCACAAAGGGAAAGTGCTTCAGGGCAGGGGAAGAGTGGAAGGCTTAATGCTGCTCTGGTCTGACATGCTCTTTGGGGGCTTCTCCGCTACAGTGAGTCCTGTCATGCATACAGTAATACGCCTCAGCGCAACACTGTGTGTGTCTGGCAGATGGGCGGGCGAAGAGGAGGGAGAGGGGGCAGCTGGAATAGACCCCAGTGAAGGGATGAGTGGAGAGAGAGAAGAAAGTGGGAAAAAAGGGTAAGCACCCAGCCAGGCAGCTAGTCCATCACTGCTGCTTTCTAGTGTTGTACAGCAAAAAGTTCTGCCTACGGGGTGCTGACACACACACACACACACACACACACACACACACACACTCACACGGGGTGGATGAGCCAGCCGAGTGTTAGCACATAGCTGTCGCTCTCACACTCACACAGCTCTCTGTGGTACCCAACCCTTTCTGGCCACACACTGGTAATAATAATTACAATAATAGTCATATTTATAGAACACTTTTCATAGTCTTATTATGAAGGGCTTCATTAGGTCGACCAGAATGACCCTGACAGTGCACAGAACGATAGCAACTAAAATATATACAGAATAAAGTAAAACCAGGATGTGCTCTTTGAGCAAGTTATAATCTACGTGGGGTTTTTAAGGACATCACTGACTCAGACAACTTGATTTGATCAGGCAGATGGACTGACTACCAATGCCCTTTAGTCTTCAACCAGACAAAAGCCCACTGTCCCAGGACAAGTGGTGCTGGTCTGCATGGCTCTGAAAGGTCAGAGAGTCACTGTAGGTGTGGGACGCCATAACAGGCCTAAAAATAATCAGCCAAATCATAGAATCTATTCATCAATGTCCTGGGAACTGGGATCTGGGATCATCCAGGACGGAAAAGATGACACGACACATGAAAAGTGGAGAAAGCTAGCGCGAGCTGGCCCTGGAGTTGCTGCCATTATGCCAGGTCTTCCTGTGGGTGCCCGGATGAATGTCCGACCTCATAGTGCACCAAGAAGCCTCAACGTGTCACTCCACTGGTGACGGGATATTAGGGTGCAAATTAAAAAAAAGATTTAGTAAAAGTCTTGCACAGACTGTGCAGCAGGATGCCAGCGCTCCGTCAGGATACTTGTCACCATTTGGAGTTTTAATGATTGATAGCATCATTGTTAATGAGCGGGCATAATATTCACCAGCATATGTTTTTATATAGATGAAAGGCTGTTTTAAGAAAGACTGCGTGCTGAATCGTGGCATTTCAGACTCATTCTGCATTTGGCTCCGGGGACACAAGCAGAGAGGCGGAGCGGCCCTGTTAGCTGCTTTGGATGAAGAGCCTGATGAGGCACTTGTGAACGGACAAAACAAGCTCTTCCCTTAAACAGGACACGCCCATACTGCTTTCAGGTGCCTTTAGCTGAACTGAAGTACAATGTGTTCTGTCTGCCAGAAGGTAATACTCGTCTGTCTGAAGGTAACACTCGTCTGTCGGAAGGTAATACTCATCTGTCTGAACGTAACACTCGTCTGTCGGAAGGTAACACTCGTCTGTCTGAAGGTAATACTCGTCTGTCGGAAGGTAATACTCATATGTCTGAAGGTAATACTCACCTGTCCTGTCTCTGCAGTGAGTGTGTGACGTACACGTGTCATATTTCAGGGATGTAAATCTGCTCGCTCCCTTTGGGGACAAACTGCACATTCCAAAACCTTCAATCCTTCAATGAAAGTCTTGGCATTAGGTTAGGATTAGTTTACTGTAGTGGTGGTCTGGCTGACCTCTGGAGTGAGGTCAGCCTGTGTGTGTGTGTGTAGGTGTGTGCGTGCGTGTGTAGGTGTGTGTGTTTGTGTGTGATGTTTGTTTCTCCCACCTCACTCTTTTCTTTATTTCTCCAAAAGTCTCTCATTTTCTGTAAACCCCGTTTCCCAGTCTCCTGGATACCAACCAGTTACCTTAGCAACCAGTCTAGCAGGCCACCTCCATGAAGCATGCAGTCGCCTGACCGGCTGCCTTTACATGATTGGATGCTGTGTTTTGGCCTGGATTGTTGACATTCTATTGGTTAGAAACACATTCTCTCTCTTCTGGTTCTCAATCGCTCTCTTTTTTCTCCTCCCCTCCACCTCTCGGCTTCTCCTGCTTTTCTCTCATCCCCTCCATCTCTCCTTCTGTCACTGCAAACATAAGATCACATCAGCTTAGCGCTACGGATATTTACTTGTTGTTTTATTCTGTGTATTGTGAGCATGCATGCAAAATATCTAACATGAGTGACTACAATTATTCTAAATATTGTATTCAATTTAATGCAAAGACTTTCCAGACTGATCAAGAGAATCATTGAAATGCAATAATCTTCTAAATGCATCAAGATACATTTTCTGCATCCGACTCACATTTTTGCTTTGTAAGGCCATGAAACCAAGCTCCCTGGAAAGACCTTGATTTTGCCCTGATACAGTAATTGCAGGGAAACCAACAGACTTTAGTACCAGGCTTCAGTTTGGGTCACAGACAAACATCATAATTAAAGAACCCTCTAAAGACTGGCATGGGTGAGAACCGACAACAGGCGTCAATATGCAAGTCTAGAAAGTGTATAATTAGGCTTCTAAACTGCCAGCGTGCCGACACCCCCACAGGAAGGACCAAATATCACCGCCCTTCTTCTCTTGTTTATATTTATTTTGTGTAGCAGCTCTGATCGTCCCAAAATATGACTCAAATCTATTATTTAAGGTCATCAATATGACATCGTTGATGTATTTTGTTTCCTCCGGCCAAGTTTCAATAAGGTGCCGTTCCTTCAATGATTTAATAAGTATTTGCTGTGTGCGTGTGTATGTGTGTGTGTAGGTGTGTGCGTGTGTGTAGACTCTGAGGTGTATGTTTGGAAAGAGGAGGCGTGGCAGCTCACTGTTGGATCTAAGTATAGATGAAGTGTGAGACGATAGAGACAGGGAGTGAGAGATGCTGATTGGACGAGCGACTGATACCCAACAGAATCGAAAGGAGAGAGAGAACTGAAATGAACACTTGAGAAAACAAAGAAGCAAATGTGGAGGGACGTTTGGATTGAGAAGCAATCGATGAGTTGAGAAGAGGAATTAAAAGGAATATATTTCAGTTTAATGAGCATGGAAAGGAAGAGAGCTGGTGGAACAGAGGAAAAGCACGGTGGCGTAGCGGTTAGCGCTGTGTTGGCTCACAGCATGAAGGTTCCGGGTTCGAATCCTATATTTATGGAGTTTATGCGTTCTCCCCGTGTCCCCGGATGGACGGATGGATGGACACTGATGGGCTTTAATAAGTGAGACATTTCTGATTTGAAATGTCCAACAATATTCAAATAATTTTCAGCAAATGTTGGAAATTCTGGATCACTTTGACATTTTTGTCAAATTAACATTGCAGTAAATGGATCTTCAAAGTTTGTTCCTCAAATCTCGATTGATTATTGACCAATGTTTATGGAATTTGACACAGTCATGTAGGGGGCGGGGTTCTCTATCTCACCACTGAATTTCATCCGGAATGGAGTCATTCATTCATTCATTCATTTTCCAACCGCTTAATCCGTTATCGGGTCGCGGGCCAAGCCGGAGCCAATCCCAGCAGTCAATGGGCGAGAGGCGGGGTACACCCTGGACAAGCCGCCAGTCCATCGCAGGGCAACACAGAGACACACACACTGGAATGGAGTCAGTAAAAAATATTACATTTTAACACTAAACCCATTTATGGATTCAAGAATCAGTTAAAAATACTCAACTCTGAGTCACTTTGACTTTTCATGTTGGTGTAAAAAGATACCGAGAACAATCTAGAACCTTCTGGTGCTGATCCAGATCACCATGTGGACGGTGTAGATCCAGTTAGGAGGGGGACGAGCTGCTTGGGGGAGGTCTGTGCTCTCTGAGTGCTTTTCTGGGTTTATTTCATTTATTTATCTTGTTTTCATAATCTTCAGAAGCCACAAAACCTGATCAAACTCGTCCTGGTGCGGATTGATCAGGTTTCGCCGTCAAAATAACAAAATCATTATCATCTGATTTAAATGTCATCGTGCACAACGTGCAAATCCTGCCAGTGAAGAATAAATTAAATTCAAGACATCTTCTTTGCATTCGGGTACAGCGGCGTGTGTGTGTGTGTGTGTGGGTGGGTGTGTGTGTGTGGGTGTGTGTGTGGGTGTGTGTGTGTGTGGGTGGGTGTGTGTGTGTGTGTTAGGACTCCAGTGGGGCAGTCTCCAGGAGGGCTGAACAACAGTTTAATATTTCATCACTTCCATTATTCAGCGAGTGCTGGGGGGTGGGGGGGGGATGGATGGATGGATGAAAGCTGAAGTAGCTGCCTGATTTGGGGGTCCATGCTAATACTAATGCTGTTAATACTTGTACATGATAATAGTAATGTTGTTAATACATGTACATGATAATACCTATGGCCTTGGTGAAGAACTGGAGGAACCCAAATAAGAGATGAAAACGGAGCTGTAATCTATTACACTGAGGGGGGGCTCATCAGGAGAACCACACTGTTGTTTTCTCTAAGCGCGGGCGTTGGACAGTTTTTGGCTGAAAAGGGACAACCGATGTAAGAAATGCCACCGAATTGATGGCAGGTTTGACGTTGGTTGACAAAACATCTGAATGTGCTGAATGTCAGCCTCCAAGGAAAAGGCCGAGTCGTGAGACCACTATTTGCACACATCGGGGACTTTGGTCCATTATTCTACCCTTTTTCCACAAGTTCATGCAGTTACCAGACACTGATATAAAATATCTGTGACAGTATACTTTTTTTTAACACACACTAAAACATTTTTTCCAGAACAGTACCACCAGAAATAAACTTTATCCACTCGGTTCTTCTTCTTTGACTCACGCACGAGCCACTGGTAGCGCGTTGACTTGCGGTGCGCAGACACGGGGAGAGTGCACGCACATCTTGTGAACGTCCCCCCGATGTGCTGCCAGGTTTGGACACCACTGACTTAAGGTTGTACAAGTACACAGAGGTGTACTGAAATGTGTACATCATCGGTAGAAAGGGTCTAAACTGGGGTTCTGACTCCTCTGAGCTCGTCTCAGATTGTTGAGCTGGATAACGTGATGCGGTGGCGACTCGGTGAATGACGAAGCATCAACTCCGCTTTCCAATCACACTTCAAAAAAACGTGAACGGATGGAGGAGCAGATGAATGAAAGGACGGGAGGATGAAAAGGAGGAGGGCGGGGCAGAATGGATTGAAGGGCAAATAGAGAGAGAGAGAAAAGAGATTGCATTCCTGGGAATTGAAGATGGTCACCATGGCAACTGCAGCTGAGAGTCACATGATGCAAAGAGAGAGAGAGAGAGAGAGCAAGAGGGTGGGCTATGCAAGCAGAGGATGGAGGAGGAAAGTGTGTGTGAGTCTTTGTGTCCGTGCGTGTGTGTGCGTGTGTGTGTGCGTGCGTGCGTGCGTGCGTGTGCGTGCGTGCGTGTGTGTGTGTGTGTGTGCGTGCGTGTGCGTGCGTGTGGGTGGGTGCGTGCGCGTGTGAGTAGGTAAACTGGAGTCATGTGAGGTATGTCTGGAGGAGGAATAGTAAAGGTTAGACTCTGACAGACAGGCAGAGGAAAGGTGGATAAAGGTGGGGAGATATGATTGACATGAATGATGAAGAGGAAGAGGAAGAGTTCTTCACTCTAACGTAAACGAGCTCCTGATATAAGAAAGATGAGGAAGAACAAAAAACCAGAGAAAAAAGGAGAACAACCACAAAGACCAGCCCTGTCTATTTATACTGAGATGATGTTCACTGAGGTGTGCACGCACGCACACGCACGCACACACACACACACACACGCACGCAGCCTCCCTGTACGTGCAGTGAGGGATCCTGAGGCTGGCCCTGATCCGGTCTGGATCGGAGTGTGAGTCGGGAAATGTCCAGATTGGATTAAAGCAGCAGATTAAACGGGAGGCGGGGACTTTCCAAACACATGCCTCTCAGGAAATGGAAGAAGTCCGGATATGGAATGTTTCTCGTGTCTGTCTGACTCTGGAAATTAGTTGTTTGTAATTACAAATTTCACTGACAAAGATCTGACACACACACACACACACACACACACACACACACACACGTCAGAGGATGGTAGAATGTGTTTTAAATGTAGGTAAAGTGGTGGGTTTGCTGATGATTACAGCGACGATTGGCTGCAGATGAGAGATAATCGGTGCCAGCGGGTGGGACAGAGGTAAGGAAGAGACAATGGCCCAGATGCAGAGGATGTGGGAGGAACGATTGACGCACAGATTGGCTGTTCCGTGTCCAACGCAGGGAGACGGGCAGCGACTCTGTCATTAGAGCCAAACAACAGGAAGCAACAGACATCCATCACCAGAATATCCTGCAGTAAAAGGCCACTTTATCCTCATCAGACCTCTGAAAAGTCTAAAATCATATCGCCTGAACTTCAGGTCCTGAAAGGGACCTTAAAACTATCTGGACTCAGATTTTTGAAAAGGCTCAAAAATACGATGTTTACATCATTTTCAATAAAATTGCATTTTGGGACCGAAACCACCAAGGTCCTCTGAGGTAACAAAACTTAAAGACTGTGTGGACTCTGCAGACTGCTGTCCCGCACCTCTCTCCAGAAAACACACACGAACAAAAATGAATCGGTACCCTTATAAAAAGGCGGATTGGAGCAACACATAGAGAGGAAGAAGAGGAAGATGGACAATAAAACATGCTGATTACAACAAAGGAAAGAAAGGATGAGCGGAGAAAGCAAAGACTTGAGAGAACAAAAGACTAGGAGTGTGTTGGGCAAGAACAAGAGATGGACAGAAACAAATGGGGGGAATCAAAAAAGAGACAACTGGACAGGATTCTCATCCAGGACTCCCATTCTGCAGGTCAAACTAGGGTGGGACTGTTGCTTGAAGAATATGAATATATTTATTAGATAGAATGTTAAAGTACAAGTACAGTCACACCGTAGCATGTATTACAGTACAAGTACAGTCAAACAGTAGCATGTATTACAGTACAAGTACAGTCAAACAGTAGCATGTATTACAGTACAAGTACAGTCACACCGTAGCATGCATTACAGTGCAAGTACAGTCAAACAGTAGCACGTATTACAGTACAAGTACAGTCAAACAGTAGCATGTATTACAGTACAAGTACAGTCACACATCCTGTCTAAGAGGAGCATTTCTAAAAAGCCCTTGCGGTCTTGTTTCCGTTGAAAGTCCTTCGTACATAAATCATCGACATTTAACAATACAAATAAAACTAATAAAACTAAAACATAAAAATAAAACCAATATTCGATAACTCAATTGATGCAAAGTAACATTAGAAAAATAAAATGATTTTACACCACCGATGCAAACTAACAATTAATCTAAAATAAATTACACCACTGATGCAAAATGACAATGAATGACAATAGATTACATAAATTACAATAAGTTACAAAGACACTTCATATGTGCAACGTAGGAGGACAAAAAAGGGGGTGGAGGGGGGGTTGATCCGGAGAGAGTCGTGATGACTATCTCCGTTTCTGTCCCCATAAAATGTGTATTTTTAGGGCCGTTTTGAAGGAGGCCAAAGAGGTGCATGTTTTGAGTCAAACAGTTCCACCCTTGGGGGGCAGTATTATAAAAATACGATGACATCACGATGAAACCGAGCTGCCCTGTCCAAGGCTGGCACTCCCCGAGCGAATCGGCCGAGAGGCTGCCGTTAGCACTTAGCTCAAAACACCACTGGGAAGTGCGTCTCCAAGCGCAAGTCGTCTGTCCTTATCTGCTGATTGCATGGCATGCTGGGCATTCCAGGGGGACGTGGAACCTCAAGCGGATCGTTTCAGCCTGAGTGCTGTGCAATCGAATCATAACGTCAGAATAGAATTAGAGTCGGGGAATGGCAGCATCCGCCCCGACTCTGCACGCCTTCATCGGTTTCAACACAACAAGCCACGGTGGTGCATTCAGCCAGGTGTGCAGGGCTTCATGCACTAGTTGTGTAGATAACAACTCAGGTGCTACAAATACTCACCGATTAAACCAACCTGTTGGTGAGAAACCAGATATTAGTGATCTGCAGCCACGAATCCATGAAGCTTCAGCATCTAACCAGCTCCATGAGCTGCTTGGCGGAGGTCTGCGCTCTCTGAGTGCTCTGTGGAAATCTTTCATGGAAATTTTCTTCGAGCAACGAAACCGACCAACCAGCGAGCGAAACAGCCCAACCTGTGGGAGACCCACGAGACCCTGCTGCACCCTGTAAGGGAGGGGGCTGTAAGGCCCACGAGACACTGCTGCACCCTGTAAGGGAGGGGGCTGTAAGACCCACGAGACACTGCTGCACCCTGTAAGGGAGGGGGCTGTAAGACCCACGAGACACTGCTGCACCCTGTAAGGGAGGGGGCTGTAAGGCCCACGAGACACTGCTGCACCCTGTAAGGGAGGGGGCTGTAAGGCCCACGAGACACTGCTGCACCCTGTAAGGGAGGGGGCTGTAAGGCCCACGAGACACTGCTGCACCCTGTAAGGGAGGGGGCTGTAAGGCCCACGAGACACTGCTGCATCCTGTAAGGGAGGGGGCTGTAATTGCTTGTATTATTACCCCCCCGTGAATCGATATGATGATGCACCACGTCTGACTGATGGTTTCTGTGTGGCTAGTTCTACTTTTTTTTTTTTTTTTTTTTTCTACGTTAGCAGTAGAACTAGCGTGGCTAGTTCTACTGCTAACGTGCACTGACCTCCTGCTCTCGTGTTTCTTGCAGGCGGACGCTAAGATGGTGTGTGACGTGGTCAGTCGCATGGAGGACACGGAGCCGTACTCTGCCGAGCTGCTGGCCGCCATGATGCGTCTGTGGTCCGACTCTGGCATCCAGGAGTGTTTCGGCCGCGCCCGAGAGTATCAGCTCAACGACTCAGCACAATAGTACGTGGAGGCACGCCGGCATGCCTGAGTGTTGACGGCCGCCTCTTTGGCCAGTTCACAGCGTATCTAAAATCTAGAGGCCTAAATATGAGGTCACTTCTAAAGACGAGCCGGCACCACCTTCACAGTGCGACAGCAGCCACGGGCGTAGTTACCTGCGTAGTTACCGCCGTAGGTACCTCCGTGGCTACCTCCGTAGCTACTGCCCTAGTTACCTCCGTAGCTACTGCCCTAGTTACCTGCGTAGTTACTGCCCTAGTTACCGCCGTAGGTACCTCCGTGGCTACCGCCGTGGCTACCGCCGTAGCTACTGCCCTAGTTACCTCCATAGCTACTGCCCTAGTTACCGCCGTAGTTACCGCCGTAGGTACATCCGTAGCTAACTCTGTAGGTACCGCCCTAGTTACCTCCGTAGCTACTTCCCTAGTTACCGCCGTAGGTACATCCGTAGCTAACTCCGTAGGTACCGCCCTAGGTACCTCCGTAGCTACTGCCCTAATTACCTCCGTAGCTACTGCCCTAGTTACCTCCATAGTTACTGCCCTAGTTACCGCCGTAGGTACCTCCGTGGCTACCGCCGTAGTTACCGCCCTAGTTACCGCCGTAACTTTAAAAACACCAGCGATAGATTTGCAGCTTTTTTGAGTTGCTTTCGGAACAGTTGGTCGTCGCAGTTTGTTATTTTGAGTTGCTGATGGCAGATTTCGAGAATTTGATTGAGAACAGCTTCCTGAGATTATTGGCTCAAAGAAATCGATCATCTTGAAAGGCTGTCTCCAGCTATCGCTCATCGTCAACCAATTTTACTGAAGATGTCTAAGGGTTGAATTTTGGTAAATATAGTGGCGTCGACCTCAGTGTAATTTGTGTGTGTG
>NC_090901.1:15000980-15035980 GCF_040956055.1 Brachionichthys hirsutus
ATGTATGTATATACTGTATATATGTACTGTATGTATGTATGTATGTATATATGTACTGTATGTATGTACTGTATGTATATATGTACTGTATGTATGTATGTATATATGTACTGTATGTATGTATGTATATATGTATGTATATATGTACTGTATATACTGTATGTGTGTATGTATATATGTACTGTATGTATGTGCTGTATGTATGTATGTACTGTATGTATGTATGTATGTACTGTATATATGTACTGTATGTATGTGCTGTATGTATGTATGTACTGTATGTATGTATGTACTGTATGTATGTATGTATGTATATATGTACTGTATATATGTACTGTATGTATGTGCTGTATATATGTACTGTATGTACTGTATGTATGTGCTGTATGTATGTATGTACTGTATGTATGTATATATGTACTGTATATATGTACTGTATGTATGTGCTGTATATATGTACTGTATGTACTGTGTTTGGATGGGTCCGGTGCATGAGGTGGTATCTCAGGTAGATGAAAGGCCATGTCTGCTGGGGTCCCGTCAAAGGCTGACAGGACCCCAGCAGAGGAGCTGTTAACCCTTTATGGGTGAGTGTTCACATGCATCCCAGTGAGTGCCCTATAAAGGGTTAATGAAGCGGCCAGTTCCTGCAGGTCTGACTCAGGAAGTCCCACGTTTACACCAGAGAGGACAGCATTAGCAGGTCCGCCGTGTTTCACCTGCTGCATCATGTGATGCTCAACCTCGTGTTGCCTTCAAAGACTCATGTAGGAGTCGTAATTGTCAGGTTAAAAAAATGCAATGTTCTGTTTCAGTCGGTGCCCACAGCCTGTTTGTGCTGCTGCAGGCATGTGATGCAAAACCGAAGCACTTATAGCATGAAACGCGCGCACGCACACACACACACGCACACACACACACACGCACACACACACACACACACACACGCATCGTGAATTTGAACTGATCTGAAACCCCGTTTTGAATCGCGGTGATGACAGCCAGTGTCCTTCTGTCCAGGCCTCCATGATGTGTGACGACGGCACCAATAAATAAACATTATTATGATCCTATTCTGGAGCAACGCATCAGATCAGGAGAGTCTCTGGCATTCTAATCCATTCTAATTTCACCAATCGACCAATGGCTCTGGGTCGCCTGAGGACGCACTCGCACTTTGACTTGAGACACAGGGACGTTTGTCTCAGCCTCAGCAATTAAGGACTGTTTGATACCGTCTTTGATCTTCTTACAGATCCTCGGCATTAGCAGTAGCGTCATTAGCCAGGTGTCAGAGCATGTTTCATCCTCTTGAGAGGAGAGGGACGGTTATGGGTCACCTGACCGTCCTGCAGATAAAGCTTCTTCTTGTGTATAACACCTGTATGGACACACACACACACACACACACACAAGAACAACACGTACTACTTCTGCTTTGTAATTCCTTCCTTTCTTCTGAACAACTGCTTGCATTGTGTTTTACGCTGCCTCTTCACGTATCTGACACACACACACACACACACACACACACACACACACTGGAATGACACCGCTGCCTGCCTAAAGCCCTGTCCTGTGCGTGTTTGGGCCGAAGGGGGCGGTACATACGTGAAGTGGGACGTGGCTGGGTGGGTCCCTTGCGTTTTCTGTTCCTGCTCTAAACTCCGCCCTGCAGCATCTCTGGCTCCTTCCGCTCCTCCTGTCCTCTCTAACCAATCAGCAGTCAGAACTTCTTCAGATGCTCCACCCACAGACAGGTATGAAACCTCCCAATAGGTTGATGCACTCAGCTGTTATCTATCTATCTATCTTCCTAAATACTTTATTTGTCTAAATTATCGTACTAAACTATTTTACCTTTGTCATTGCCTTAATCTTCAGGAAGCTTTCTACGCCTCCTTTCCTGTAATCTGATTGGTTGATGGTTTCTTTTAGCTCCTCCCCTGTCTCTAGAGAGAGAAGCTGCTGTCAGCTCATCCGTTAGAATCAATCTTCTCTTTTCATCACAGACAGACTTCAGACTTCCATTGATTTGTTTTGCAGAGCTATTAAGTAATGCTCGTAAAATGTTGGTTTTTCACTTTGCACAGACCTTTTTCTTCTGATTTTTGACACAAAGCAGTAGCATTGCTAATGCTATCAAGCCTTTATCCCTCAGTCTAGAGAGCTAAACATTTGATCTAGATTCTAGATCCATGAAAAAGTGCTGAATGATGACAAAACAGAAAATAAAGTTTTGCTAATCAACTTAAGTGTACATTTTAAGTTTTAAGTTTTGCAATCAATGCATTTTATGTTTCAGTATAAAATGCTGAACAAACTTCTATTGTTCAGTTCTCCTTTACTTTGTGTTACCGGATGCGTTTGTCGTGTTTGGGCCCAGGACGCGCTCCGTTCTGTTTCTCAGCTAACGTACGTGAAGCCTTTAATTGAGACTTCTTCTCCTTTGGTTTGGTTTGTCGTCCTGTATCTGTACGCTGCTGCATTCGTCGCGAGCTTCCTCCACAAGCTCGTCCTGAAGCGTTGTTGTACAGCGCCCCTAGTGGCCAAACACGGCAAACACTACCGTTAGCCTTTTATCTGGTCATCCTGCACTTTAAAATCTAAAAGAGCACGCCTATTTTTTACATCCCGCTTTACAGTAGCTGCTATTTCTGATTTGTTGAAGCACCTGTGCAGACATTCAAATAGTCCCCGTGCAGACGGAAGGACTTCTGTTCTTCTTTTTTGTTGAGATGGTGTGTATGCAGTATTTTTACTCTTTTAATTCCAGCTTGCCACCCACTTAATCTTTGTATTCATGATTTCATATTTCCTAGCGTGTATTTGTACGCATGCGTCTGTCAAAGCCTTTGCTCATATCTCCTCTCCAGAACCGCATGCATGAGTCTCTGAAGCTGTTTGACTCCATCTGTAACAACAAGTGGTTTCAGGACACCTCCATCATCCTCTTCCTGAACAAGAAGGACCTCTTTGAAAACAAGATCAGAAAGTCACCACTGTGCATCTGCTTCCCCGAGTACACCGGTACGTGCCTTCAGACTAGCGCCTTCATCATTAGCTGGACAGGTTTTTAGTTGGGGGGCCATTGACATAGCCTTTTAATGTTTAGCCCAACACCTGGGGCTGGTCCACTGGGGGGTTGTCACGTAGCTGAATTTTGTAATGCATTTATAAATACAAATACTCTTTGCCTTCAATGCAAAAATGATAAATATTGTGCACAAAAAATAGACCCAGCCCTGGTGCTGAAGCATCAGCGAGGTTTAATCTCGACTATTAAATGCAGAGAATGTAGGTTTCTATTGTAGGTCGAGACGTAGGACGCCCATAGTTCATGGTCTTTTGAGAGATTATGCAACATTGACCTTCTAAAAACTGCATTTTATTCCAAGTGGAAGTATTTTGCGCTGATCTTAGTCTGCATTAAATTGCCCGCTTTTTTTTTTTTTATAGAAAATGAACCTCATTTTGCTGTAGCTTAAATTTAGAGCTACATAATAAGGTTCTCCATGCTCTCATTTTTGTCATCTCACCAAATCAATCATCATCTAAACCAGGGCTCGGCAACCTGTTCCAAGGCGCATGTTAATTCAATTCAATTCAATTCAGTTTTATTTATATGGCGCCAGATCACAACATAAAGTCATCTCAAGGCACTTTACAGGATTAGCAGGGAAAGACCTGCAGGGAAACACAGAACCCAACTTGACCCACAAGAGCAACGGAGGCAAGGAAAAACTTCCCTTTAACGGGCAGAAACCTTGGACAGAACCTAAGCTCTGTCCAAGCCCAAAGTACAAAACTTACTTCTTTAATAAAATCATTTGAAAATGATTTGTTTTTCCAGTTTTTTGCAGCAATTAAACACGTTCACTGAACGACTAAATGTCTGTGTAATATCTACACATCTATTGTTGAGTAGGACACACTAAACTTCCTTCATGTACCACCCATCAGCGAATGCTTGTCCATGAGAACCAGGCACCGCGCGGGGGGGGACCGTAGATCGTGAGAAAGGCAGGGAGAGGACAGACAAAAGACAACTGAGGGACCAGCAGATGGAGAGCCACAGAAGCAGCTAGACTGTGAGAGCGAGCGGACGAATAGTCCAAACCCGTAGGGGGCATCCGAGCCCCTCACCTGGCCGGGGGGCTGCGGGGGGGGGGGGGGGGGGGGCTGCTCTCAAACCAGGCGGTTAAAGTCAGGCTCAATGTAGAGGTTACTGATTTCTTTAAGGGCTCGCTGACGGCGCCTCGCTTTGACTGTCCCCGTGTCCCGGGTCTCTCCTCAGGTCCAGACGCCTACCTCGAGGGACTCGCTTACATCAAGCGTCAGTACGAGAGCAGGAACCAGTCGACCAACAAAGAGGTCTACTCCCACGTGACCTGCGCCACAGACACCAACAACATCCAGTTCGTCTTCGACGCCGTCACTGACGTCATCATAGCCAATAACCTGCGGGGGTGTGGCCTGTACTGACCATTCGGGTCATGAAGAGTGCGTCGTGTGTATTCAGGACAGCAAAGGTTGCGTTACTGTGGGCCGACCCCGAGTAACGCCCCCCCCCCCAACAGAACAAGTGATGGAATATTCCAGTTACACTGAGCTTTATGCCGGTTTGTCGCACCAATCACTCGGCCAACGCCCGAGGATCGTTCTGGTTCTCGGTAGTTCCTCGTCCCCGTGGACGGTTCCTACCCAACGTCGTCACGGCAACCAGCAGTCTGCAAAACTGGTGCGACAGGAATCACCACAAACGGTTTCTACTTGTTTGAACTTTGATTATTAATATGTTCATTTCTCTCTCCATCCGAATCCCAGATGTTCATCAGGCCCCTTCACAGATTATAGCAAGCGTTAGCCGTTAGCCGTTAGCCGTTAGCCGTTAGCGTGTGTAATTTTTACTTTACTTTAGTGTCTTTCTTCTTTATAATCCAGTCCTCCCCTTCGTTCTCCTGCATGTTCAGAATATTAAATGAGTAGAATCCCGCGTTGATATTCAAGTTGTTTGTAGCGACTGAAATGAAACACACAGAAGGTAAAGCCGTAGATTTGGTTTTCCTTCCTTCGGTGTGTGTCATGTTTAGGTTTATAGTTCTGCAGTCGGTTATTTATTATTCCCGTGGTCGCATTTTGCGGATTGACTTTCTTACGCTGTAAGCGTCCTACGTCCACGGAGCGCCGGCTCGAACACGCAGCTCCGCTCACGCTGCAGAGCCTGAAGAGCCTGCAGAGCCTGAAGAGCCTGAATAGCCTGCAGAGCCTGCAGAGCCAGCAGAGCCTGCAGAGCCAGCAGAGCCTGCAGAGCCTGAAGAGCCTGCAGAACTAGCAGAGCCTGAATAGCCTGCAGAGCCTGCAGAGCCTGAATAGCCTGCAGAGCCTGAATAGCCTGCAGAGCCTGAATAGCCTGCAGAGCCTGAAGAGCCTGCAGAACTAGCAGAGCCTGAATAGCCTGCAGAGCCTGAATAGCCTGCAGAGCCTGCAGAGCCTGCAGAGCCTGCAGAGCCTGAAGAGCCTGAAGAGCCTGCAGAGCCGGCACCGACAGCAGCCGTGTGGCTGGTGAAAATCCCATCCATGGTCATTTCAGAAGCTCCAATTCCCATCCAGACGCCATGCGGCGCCCTCGGGGTCGCAGCGTGCTGTTTGCCTTCCAGCGTTCTCTGTGCCCCCGTTGGCGCCAGGCAGCCCACAGAGAGCCTTACCGGGTCGGAGTGACACCAGAACCCCGTCGAGTCACCACACGAAGCAGCGATGCAGCTGAACAGAGACGCCACGTCTGCGCGTCTGCGTGGAGGTAAAGAGCGACCACCGGGCTTGGCGTGCATTAAGAGGACGGCTAACGCTAGCACGCGTCCCACTGCTGGCTGCACCGTGCTGCGCCGGTTACGATGGGGGTGGGTTGGTTTACACACAGCGTTTCCCTTGGCAGGGCCAGGCTAACCAATAAGGCTAACAAACGGTAGGCGGCGTTCTGCTTCTGACTGGCCCGTGCCAAACGGGCCCCACCCACTTCTAATGCCTGCGGTATCGTTTTCTGTACACCATTCCCGGTTGATGACGCGAGATGCAGGGCGACCACGTCCCGCTGCTGGACTCGGCGACGGCCCACAGGTCACGCGGCTCGACGATCAGCCAATCAGCACCTGTCCTCGCTGTCCAGGTGGCCTGCAGACACACTCCGGGTTTCCGCTGCGTCTCCTTCACTGCTGGGATCATTTATTGAAAGTTGTGTTTGAACAGACAAATGACAATAAAGTACATGAGAAACGAGACGCGTTCCGTTATTTTGTGTGTTTGTAGAATAGCTCAAGTGAAAATACTGGGATGATGATGATGATGATGAAGACGGTTCCTGTTGGGGTCTCCGTTGGACAGACGGAGACGTGCATCCGTCTCGCCTCCTCCTGGCTGCCCAAACTTAACCCTGCTCTCCTCTTCGCTCCTTTTCCCCATCCTGTCGACTCTTCTTCCTCACCTGGGCTGTTACCTAATCTGATCCCTCCCTCCCCCTCTTCCTCATTCCCCCTGCAGAATCGCATGCACGAGTCGCTGATGCTGTTCGACTCAATCTGCAACAACAAGTTCTTCATCGACACCTCCATCATTCTCTTCCTCAACAAGAAGGATCTGTTTGCAGAGAAGATCAAGAAGTCTCCGCTCAGCATCTGCTTCCCTGAATACACAGGTAGGAAAGGGAAACAGGAAGCGGCTTCTTCCTCATCATTACCGCCATTAAGGGAAACAGGAAGCGGCTTCTTCCTCATCATTACCGCTGTTAAGGGAAACAGGAAACGGCTTCTTCCTCATCATTACCGCCTTTAAGGGAAACAGGAAGCGGCTTCTTCCTCATCATTACCGCCTTTAAGGGAAACAGGAAGCAGCTTCTTCCTCATCATTACCGCCTTTAAGGGAAACAGGAAGCAGCTTCTTCCTCATCATTACCGCCGTTAAGGGAAACAGGAAGCGGCTTCTTCCTCATCATTACCGCCTTTAAGGGAAACAGGAAGCGGCTTCTTCCTCATCATTACCGCCTTTAAGGGAAACAGGAAGCGGCTTCTTCCTCATCATTACCGCCTTTAAGGGAAACAGGAAGCGGCTTCTTCCTCATTACCGCCGTTTAGGGAAACAGGAAGCGGCTTCTTCGTCATCATTACCGCCTTTAAGGGAAACAGGAAGCGGCTTCTTCCTCATCATTACCGCCTTTAAGGGAAACAGGAAGCGGCTTCTTCCTCATCATTACCGCCTTTAAGGGAAACAGGAAGCGGCTTCTTCCTCATCATTACCGCCTTTAAGGGAAACAGGAAGCGGCTTCTTCCTCATTACCGCCGTTTAGGGAAACAGGAAGCGGCTTCTTCGTCATCATTACCGCCTTTAAGGGAAACAGGAAGCGGCTTCTTCCTCATCATTACCGCCATTAAGGGAAACAGGAAGCGGCTTCTTCCTCATCATTACCGCCTTTAAGGGAAACAGGAAGCGGCTTCTTCCTCATCATTACGGCCTTTAAGGGAAACAGGAAGCGGCTTCTTCCTCATCATTACCGCCTTTAAGGGAAACAGGAAGCGGCTTCTTCCTCATCATTACCGCCTTTAAGGGAAACAGGAAGCGGCTTCTTCCTCATCATTACCGCCTTTAAGGGAAACAGGAAGCGGCTTCTTCCTCATTACCGCCGTTTAGGGAAACAGGAAGAGGCTTCTTCGTCATCATTACCGCCTTTAAGGGAAACAGGAAGCGGCTTCTTCCTCATCATTACCGCCTTTAAGGGAAACAGGAAGCGGCTTCTTCCTCATCATTACCGCCTTTAAGGGAAACAGGAAGCGGCTTCTTCCTCATTACCGCCGTTTAGGGAAACAGGAAGCGGCTTCTTCCTCATCATTACCGCCTTTAAGGGAAGCGGCTTCTTCCTCATCATTACTGCCGTTAAGGGAAACAGGAAGCGGCTTCTTCCTCATCATTACGGCCTTTAAGGGAAACAGGAAGCGGCTTCTTCCTCATCATTACCGCCTTTAAGGGAAACAGGAAGCGGCTTCTTCCTCATCATTACTGCCGTTAAGGGAAACAGGAAGCGGCTTCTTCCTCATCATTACTGCCGTTAAGGGAAACAGGAAGCGGCTTCTTCCTCATCATTACTGCCTTTAAGGGAAACAGGAAGCGGCTTCTTCCTCATCATTACTGCCGTTAAGGGAAACAGGAAGCGGCTTCTTCCTCATCATTACTGCCGTTAAGGGAAACAGGAAGCGGCTTCTTCCTCATCATTACCGCCGTTAAGGGAAACAGGAAGCGGCTTCTTCCTCATCATTACCGCCGTTAAGGGAAACAGGAAGCGGCTTCTTCCTCATCATTACCGCCGTTAAGGGAAACAGGAAGCGGCTTCTTCCTCATTAGCGCCGTTTGTTTGTTTGTTAGCAGGATTATGGAAAAACTGCTGGATGGGTCTTGATGAATAAAAATCTGAAGATCTAACTTATACATTTTGAGGGGTCCGATATGAACCATCATGAAACAGGTTTCTGGTTCTGATCCAGGATGAGGTCTGGATGAAACTAAGATTACATGTAAACATTAAAAGCATTTATGGATTAAAACATCAGTTAAAAATAAATAAACTCTGATTCACTTTGACTTTTCATGTTGGTGTATAAAGATACCGAGAACATTCTAGAACCTCCTGGTGCTGATCCAGATCACCGTGTGGACGGTGTAGATCAGCCCAGGTTATTTGGGGACCCTAAGCAAAATAGGGACAAGGGGCCCTTGCTCAAGGGCACCTCGGCAGTGCCCTATCCTAGTAGCCAGTGTGGCGAGTACCAGCTAACTGCGAGATCTATAAAAAGGCGTAATACCGACAGCGCCACCTTAGGACGCTCACCTAAAGATATATTTACTTTATTCCAAATTGATTTCTCTCGAGAGTTTCCCAGACTGCACTGGTCAGCTCACGCTGAACACAAGCACGGAACGAAAACAATTTAACAAACTTTAATAGTCATAAATATTTGTCCAATAAAAATACATTTCTTAAAAAAAATGTAACACATTTTTATTGCCCAAGTTAAACACAGAGAAACCAAGTTAAACGAACAGAATGTCTGAGGTCAACTAAAGACTACTACTACTACTACTATACTACTACTACTACTACTACTATTACTACTACTACTACTATACTACTACTACTACTACTACTATTACTACTACTACTACTATACTACTACTACTACTACTACTATTACTACTACTACTACTATACTACTACTACTACTACTACTGATACTACTACTGCTACTACTACTACTACTACTGCTACTACTAATACTACTACTATGACTGCTACTACTACGACTGCTACTACTATACTACTGCTACTACTATACTACTGCTACTACTACTACTATTACTACTACTACTACTATACTACTACTACTACTACTACTACTACTACTGATACTACTACTGCTACTACTACTACTACTGCTACTACTACTACTACTACTAATACTACTACTATGACTGCTACTACTACGACTGCTACTACTATACTACTGCTACTACTATATTACTGCTACTACTACTGCTACTACTGATACTACTACTGCTACTACTGCTACTACTATACTACTGATACTACTGATACTACTACTGCTACTACTACTACTACTGCTACTACTACTACTACTACGGCTACTAATACTACTACTATGACTGCTACTACTACGACTGCTACTACTACTACTACTACTGTACTTTTGGCTTGTCCCATGAGGGCTCGCCACAATTAGTATTTAAGAACATTGCGTGTGCTCCATTTCTTGTCAGGTGTTAAATATATATAAATATTCTCTACGTGTGCCGGCCATGCCACGCGTGTCTTAGGTTGCCGTGCCCTGATCTTGATCTAACTGTACAAAAGTTCCGATTTTAATCCAGATTCAAATCAGGATGATCATTTTAGACCAGGGGTGGGCAAACTCTTTGACTCGCGGGCCACAATGGGTTCTAAAATTTGACAGAGGGGCCGGGCCAGGAACAGATGGATAGAGTATTTGTGTATTTGCGTATTGTGTATTTGTGTATTTGTGTGAGCTAATATAAATGACATGCAAAACCCATTACATGAAAGGATTTGGCCTTTTACAGGTAGCATTACAGGGAAAAGGTTAAATGAATCAGGTTTAATTCTAGTAAAATTTAATTTAATGATATAATTTGGACAAGTTCGGCGGGCCAGATTAAATAGCCCAACGGGCCGCATATGGCCCCCGGGCCTGGGTTTGCCCATGCCTGTTTTAGACGCTCAGATATGAGTAATAAACGATTGTTGTCATCCGCGCGTATTTAGAGAGAATGTTTGGGGATCCGGGTGAAGGTGCCGACTCTGTTTTCCTGCTTCCTCCCAGGACCTAATACCTACGAGGACGCAGCCGCTTACATCCAAGCACAGTTCGAGAGCAAGAACCGCTCCCCAAACAAGGAAATCTACTGTCACCTGACCTGCGCCACAGATACAGGAAACATACAGGTGGTGTTTGACGCCGTGACTGACATCATCATCGCCAACAACCTCCGGGGGTGTGGCTTGTACTGAGCACACGCCCTGTAACGTATCCCTCCCCTCCTCTCCCCTCCCCTCCTCTCCCCTCCTCTCCTCTCTCTCCCTCGTCCCTCCTGTTCCTTTGACTCTGCTGTGGTAATGATTATTGAAAGATAAATGCAACTAGGTAAATATTAATAATGAGGGTAATTTAAAAAATAGGCATAGGTATATAAATAAATATAAATATATAGATATATAATGTTTTTAGTTCTTGTCTCTTCTCGCTCTGACTCCTTCCTGATGTTCTTTGACTTGCTGCCAAGACAACAAATATTTTAGAAGAAAAACTTGCAGCCTTGAAAACCTGTTGAACAAAGTCTCCGCCAGTCTCTGTTCCCCGCTCTCCTCCTCCTCCTCCTCTTCCTCCTCCTCCTCTCTCTCAGCTCTATCTTTCATTGTTAACAAAGCCAAGCTTTCTGGCAGATTTCTTTTTGTTAATTGCTCTGAATGTCTGTTTTATTTCTCTTGATCGTGTGTATATTTATTACATAAGCATCAGCCTGCACTCGGATTATATTCACATTTTGCCTCACTTTCATTTCTGCATCATTTTCTTTGTTTGATCCATGGTGGGTTTATTTTTTAGTGATATTCAATCATTTTTGTGACGGTGTGAGGAAATGTCGTTGCCGCTGGCGACGCTTCCCGAACATTTGCCTCTTGTTTCTACGACGGCCGTTTCCTTTGGGTTTTAATGGACGTCTTTCCTAAAGCTGGTCTCAGCCATCAGCCAATCATCGGTCCCGGCCGTGCCCGAGAGCCAATAGGAAATGTGCTGTGTGTCCAGTCAGTGCCATGTAACCGAGTTATAACTACCTTCATCACTGTTATAACCTCTAGACCTACTAACTTGTAAGGAATTGTTGATTAATTTATGAATTAATTTATTGATTGATTGCCTGTCCTGTACACATCTCTCTCTCTCTCTCTCTCTCTCTCTCTCTCTCTCTCTCTCTCTCTCTCTCTCTTTATTTACTCACCACCACCTTCCCTCAGTTTCTCTTTGCATGGCGCCCTGACGTCCCGATCCGAGGGCCCGTCCTCCCTGTCCCTTCCCTCTGTCCGTCCTTCCTGACACAGGCAGCATGACGTTCTCAAGCCTTTGTATAAAGGGAGCTTAATTCATAAAGCCTATACAAGAGAAAGGAAGCTACTGCTGAAAAGTTCAAAAATACTTCAAATAAAAATAGCAAAAGAGGAGAAAAAAGATGTAAAAAAAACTTCTTCTTTTAAACCCCGTCAAGAACAGGAGAGAGATGATTGGTTCCTGAATGGGACAGGGCGGGGCTGGATAGAATGAAACGTGAGGGTTTTGGGATTCTTCTCAATAACATGTCAACTTAAAATGAACAAAAGAAAAGCTCCACTTATATTGATCAGAGCCGATGAGGGGGGGCCTTAAAATGATCCTTTCTTCTGTTTACGCTGCTTTCTCTATGCCCCCCCTTTTTTTTAAATGACAAGTCACTTTGTGGAAGCTTCCAGTTTGACATTGATCTGATTGGGAACCATCCTCGACTGGCCTCATGTTGTTGCAATGCTCTGAACTTTGCCCCGCCCTTTTACCATTTTGCCTGTCCCCCAGCGTCCCCACTTTAGCCTGACTCAGAAAATATAATATTATAACAACATCTATTTTTTATTCCTTCAGGAAAAACTGAACAAACCACTTTCTTTTTGTTTGGGGGGGGGGGGGGGGGGCACGTTCCTCGCTGCGGCTGCTAGTTAGGGACGCCGCATGTTCACACATTGACGCTGTATAAAGTCCTTCCTTCTTCTTCTTCTGTCTCTTTTCAGTTTGCTGCACACCTTCCAGGTCTACAATGAAAAGCACAGTTTTCATGTGTCACACACACTCGCTCACACACACATGATAAGCAGATCTATCTATTCACACCTTATCTATGTTGCCTCTCATCAGTCGATCTATCGATATAGATCTCTCTCTCTTTCTAGTTTTTGAACGATGACATGATCTTCCTGTTTCTTTGGCGTTCTGCTCCTGCTCCCTTCATGGTCACTCTGATTTGGGCCTCCTCTTTGTTCTGTTCTTTACCCAGTGAAAGTTTTTCCTGTGCAGCTTTTGTTCTCTCTCTCTCCCTCTATTGCTCTTTAGTGAATGGTTGTTATTTCATGTGGGATTGTCCGTTCTGGAAAAAAAAACAATCGAATGTAGTGTTTACATTAAAAAGCCACTGTTTTCATGACTACAAAATAACTTGTTTGGTCTCCGAGTCTGTGTCTGTGTCATTTCCGGTAAGAAATAAACATTCTATACCAGCGGTTCGTGTTGCAGGACTCGAGATCAGTCTCTTTTTGACGGTCTCTGTCTCATCTCGGTCTCGGACAGGGTGGACTCTGGATTTTTGTTCGGAACGCAGAATGCAGCAGCTGCCGTCACCTGGAGGGACACGCCCCCTGCAAATTATCCATTAAAAATGTCGGCAAACTTCTGAAACATTAAGTTTGGTTTCCAGAACCATCAAGACTTCATCTGCAAAGCGACATGTAAGCGAAGACACTCTCACAGGAACACCTGGAACTACGTCACACGGCACATTGAGAGGAAGCAGAGAGACAGATAAAGTAACGTTGAGAGGAAGCAGAGAGACAGATAAAGTAACGTTGAGAGGAAGCAGAGAGACAGGTAAAGTAACGTTGAGAGGAAGCAGAGAGACAGGTAAAGTAACGTTGAGAGGAAGCAGAGAGACAGGTAAAGTAACGTTGAGAGGAAGCAGAGAGACAGGTAAAGTAACGTTGAGAGGAAGCAGAGAGACAGGTAAAGTAACGTTGAGAGGAAGCAGAGAGACAGGTAAGGTAACGTTGAGAGGAAGCAGAGAGACAGGTAAAGTAACGTTGAGAGGAAGCAGAGAGACAGGTAAAGTAACGTTGAGAGGAAGCAGAGAGACAGGTAAAGTAACGTTGAGAGGAAGCAGAGAGACAGGTAAAGTAACGTTGAGAGGAAGCAGAGAGACAGGTAAAGTAACGTTGAGAGGAAGCAGAGAGACAGGTAAAGTAACGTTAAGAGGAAGCAGAGAGACAGGTAAAGTAACGTTGAGAGGAAGCAGAGAGACAGGTAAAGTAACGTTGAGAGGAAGCAGAGAGACAGGTAAAGTAACGTTGAGAGGAAGCAGAGAGACAGATATAGTAACGTTGAGAGGAAGCAGAGACAGGTAAAGTAACGTTGAGAGGAAGCAGACAGACAGGTAAAGTAACGTTGAGAGGAAGCAGACAGACAGGTAAAGTAACGTTGAGATGAAGCAGACAGACAGGTAAGGTAACGTTACTCTGCTACACTGGGAAAGTTACAATCAGAACATGTCCACACCGCATCCTGAGACAAGGAGCAGAAATAAGCGCTTCTCTTCCCGTGATTGTTTTTTGCTCACAGCGATTCTCCGGCCAATTATTCTTTGATGATTGATGCTGTAATTTCATGAAGGAAACTTGTTCTGGCTGCTCAGTAGAATTAATACTTCTAAAAGAACGTGGTCTTTCGTTCTGTGTCCATCTTGCAGCCATTCTGTGAGGAGTTTGCATGTTCTCCCTGTGTCTGCATCCAGGTCGTTATAGCAAAAGATAATTAATTATCTTAACTTAGATAAAGGTTGAATTCAAAAATACATTATTCGTGACTTTTTCTTTACAATGTTTTTTTCTTTGTAAAATTACATTAATCGCGGCTTGTCAGATTTCGGTTTTAATAAGTGGGATTGTATCATTTGTAGAATTGAAACAACAAATTTGCTTAGATTTGAGTTTAGTGTCATTTTGCTGGTTCAAACGCAACAAAGCAGAATTAGCTTTTGTTGCAAACGTAATGAAAACCGATACTGGTTCTGTTTTCTTTGATATATTGTCTCGGCCTCGTCTCGAGGCTCTCTGGTGTCTGCAATGTCTTGGTCTCGGTTGGTGTGGTCTCGACTACGACACTAAAAGACTCCAGTGATTCCCGGAGTCGCCCTCTGTTATATCTCCTCAACAGTTGAAAACAATTGCCGTGTAGTGCTGACATTCATGGTCCTCACAGGATATACTGACTCCAGTCAGACTGAATGGAGCTGGAGCTGCCAACAAGGCGTTCCTGCCCCGAGGCCAATCATGGTATTCAAGGAAAAATAATTCTCCCACAGACCAACGTCAGAAAATAGCTGCCATGAAACTTTAGACAGGTTGACTCGAATTACAATGATGATGAGGAATATATTTATTAGATCAAATGTTAGAGCAGTACAAGTGCAGTCAAACAGTAGTATGTATTAGAGTACATTACATATGCCGGCTACCTATGGCGCTGTCCAGTGCTGATCCTGAGCTCCATATATAGCTGACTATCTATGGAGCTGTCCAGTGCTGAAGTTTGCCTTGAGGTTCAACACTGGACAGCTCCATATGTAGGCTACAGGTGGCGCTCAGGATCAGCACTGGACAGAAGCTGGAGCTGTCCTTGGTGCTGAATCTGGAGCTGTCCTTGGTGCTGAGGCTGGAGCTGACCTTGGTGCTGAATCTGGAGCTGTCCTTGGTGCTGAATCTGGAGCTGTCCTTGGTGCTGAGGCTGGAGCTGACCTTGGTGCTGAATCTGGAGCTGTCCTTGGTGCTGATAGGCTGGAGCTGACCTTGGTGCTGATAGGCTGGAGCTGTCCTTGGTGCTGAGGCTGGAGCTGACCTTGGTGCTGAATCTGGAGCTGTCCATGGTGCTGATAGGCTGGAGCTGTCCTTGGTGCTGAATCTGGAGCTGACCTTGGTGCTGAATCTGGAGCTGTCCTTGGTGCTGAATCTGGAGCTGTCCTTGGTGCTGAATCTGGAGCTGTCCTTGGTGCTGAATCTGGAGCTCTCCTTGGTGCTGAATCTGGAGCTGTCCTTGGTGCTGAATCTGGAGCTGTCCTTGGTGCTGAGGCTGGAGCTGACCTTGGTGCTGAATCTGGAGCTGACCTTGGTGCTGAATCTGGAGCTGACCGTGGTGCTGAATCTGGAGCTGTCCTTGGTGCTGATAGGCTGGAGCTGACCTTGGTGCTGAATCTGGAGCTGTCCTTGGTGCTGATAGGCTGAAGGCAGCTTGAAGGCAGTTAATAATGTATGTTCTGTTCTGTGTCAATTAAGGTTATTAATTGGGATCCATTGACAACAGATAATACAAATGGTGTTATTGATTGAAGATAATAAATTGTGTATCGATTGGTTTCCTTGGTCCTGGTTGTGTACAGGCCAGGTTATTTTCCAAGGATGGCGAGCTAGCCCAACAGAAGAGAATTTATCTGAACAATCATCTGGATTCCTGTCTGGAACCCCCGACCTCCTGCTCTGTCCGGGTTGGTAGGAGGCTCTTGCAGCCGACCCTTGACCTTTTTCCACTCGCCCCCTGTTTTCCTGTGTGGTTCCTCCATCATACAGTCGCGGCCCATATGAACAGTTTCAAAACTGCGAGTTATCCCCATGTAAATGAACTGCACTTATATAGCGCTTTTTCCACCGCTTAGCGGTGCTCAGAGCGCTTTACATAAGGCCTCACATTCACCCATTCACACTCCAGTGGGCGACTGCTGCCATGCAAGGTGCTGCCAGCCCACTGGGAGCAATTTGGGGTTCAGTGTCTTGCCCAAGGACACTTCGACATGCGGACAGTCAGAGCTGGGATTCGAACCACCGACCTTCTGACCACTGGACGACCCACTCTACCAACAGCCGCACGCATCGTGCTGATGCGTGCAAGGAACTACTACGATCCTGTACATTCCCCTGTTTGTGGACCGTAGGACATGAACTGTCCAATTCAGGAGCTGATTTCATTTTAAATTTTGAGATTTGGTAAATTAAGTGTTTGCACTGAATGGCCATTTAAATGAAATGTTATTGTATACTTATTAGGCCCGAGCGCCTATCCTAGGCGTAAGGGGCTATTGCTTTTGCAACGCAGAAGACGACAAGTTGACGAGCGCAGCTCGTCAACCCTCGGCATCCAACTTTGCCATGCTGTTGAGGACGACCAACACACTCACGCACACACACAGACACTCAACAGCACACACACACACCCCGACACTAAACAACACGCGCACACACACACACAAACGCGTAGCCCTCGTCGAGACCATTCCAAAAATGTATTTTGTGTAGAAATCGCACACTCAGAAAAAAAGTTATATTGTTTTTGCAAAAATTCTTTATTCTTCTTTATTAGGCCCGAGCGCCTATCCTAGGCGTAAGGGGCTATTGCTTTTGCAACGCAGAAGACGACAAGTTGACGAGCGCAGCTCGTCAACCCTCGGCATCCAACTTTGCCATGAAGACGACCAACACACCCACGACACTCAACAGCACACACACACACACCCCGACACAAAACAACACACACATACACAGACGCGTAGCCCTCGTCGAGACCATTCTGAAAATGTATTTTGTGTAAAAATCGCACACTCAGAAAAAAAGTTATATTGTTTTTGCAAAAATTCTTTATTAGGCCCGAGCGCCTATCCTAGGCGTAAGGGGCTATTGCTTTTGCAACGCAGAAGACGACAAGTTGACGAGCGCAGCTCGTCAACCCTCAGCATCCAACACACTCACGCACACACACACCGACACTCAACAGCACACACACACACCCCGACACTAAACAACACGCACGCACACACACACACAAACACAAGTTGACGAGCGCAGCTCGTCAACCCTCGGCATCCAACACACTCACGCACACACACACCGACACTCAACAGCACACACACACACCCCGACACTAAACAACACGCACGCACACACACACACAAACACAAGTTGACGAGCGCAGCTCGTCAACCCTCGGCATCCAACACACTCACGCACACACACACCGACACTCAACAGCACACACACACACACCCCGACACTAAACAACACACACGCACACACACAGAGATTTTCAGGCGCAGCTCGAAATTCGGTACACACATGCGTCAAGTCAGGGCAAAAAAAAAAAAAATTATGGCCACGCCCCCAAACACTCAGGAAGGCGGCCATATTGGATTGAAACTTAAAAACTGCTGAGTCAGCGTTTGCACACACACACTCCAATCCAAACCAGATATTAAACACTTATTGACCCTTCCTACCTGGACACTAGGGAAACTTTGACAATCAGCCTTACAGCGCCCCCTAGAGAACGATAACAAAAATTGAATGGGAATTAAAAAAATAGTTTGCCAGAAATGATTGAAATTTTCCAGAAAAGTCCCTCATGTGGTCCCGATCAAAAAACACAATCGTAACCATGTTGTTGTTTTTACGCTGTTGCCATGGCGATGGCAACCCCTCCTATGGGGAGGGGTCCGACGCCAACTTTGTCGGACAGCCACGAAATTCGGTACAGACATGCGTCATGTCAGGGTAAAAAATAAATTCTTGGGGCCACGCCCCCAGACACACAGGAAGGCGGCCATATTGGATTGAAACTTAAAAACTCCTGATGGCAGATGGCCATATAATCCAAATACCGATTTGACTAAACTGTGAGCTACTAATGCAGCTCAAATCTAAACACTCAGGACAAAAGCGGCGTGCGTCGGCGGGTCAGCTCAACGGCCTGTCGGCCGGCGAGGGCCTACAACGCCGCTTGCGGCTTTCATTGTTCTTGTCCACTAAACTGAATTTAAGGTACTGGAACAGTTCCTGCCTCCTCTCTCTCAGCGAACGATGGTCTTCTGACCTGGCCCATATTTATTGTCATCATTATGGCATGATTAATGTTGCATTCATTAAGTGTGAATTCTCATGTTCCTGTGCAGAGTACAGGCTACAGGTCATTAATTCGAGAGTGGAGAATATATTAATATTATGAAGAAAAGCATTCTTCCTTTCGTTTGGGACAATTTTAATGATGATCACATACGACCAGAAAGTTAATGTTCAATGGACTTTGTTCTGTGATGAACCCGGAAAGGGTTATTTAGTTATTATTGATTTTATTAATAGTGTTATTATTTATTTCCTGACTTTTTTTTCTGTGAAGAAAGGGTTATTTGGTTATGTGTGGCTGTCTGGAAAACAATAGATGTTTAGGCACCCCTACGATCGTCACACTTTTCCTGTACAAACTGACTCTGGCCCTCCATCAGAGTAGGGAAACGTTTTGTGGCCCTCGCCGGAAAAGGTTTGGGGACCCCTGACCATATGGATCAACATGTCAGCACATGCTGGTAAAAACAAAAAAGTTCAAATAACTTTCAATCGTCACCTCCAGCAGATTATTGATTTCCTGACTGCAGCGTGTTGCTATTGTTATTGACATGTTGCTGAATTGTTCCATTTCATCAGTTCACTACTTCAGTTACAAACATTGCATATTCTATTGTGTAGTTGTAAAAATATATGGATAGATTATTGCTGTTATTATAACATCAATCCTTTCAATTGATCAAGTTAAGAAAACCACACTACTCCATCGATCAATAATCAAACTTATTCAAGTAAATAATATTAAATAATAAATAAAGAAAAATATCATCCAACACAAGTTATGGCATTAACTTTGTTCAAAACTCTTTTGTCACAGCTGAGAGGAGCAGAACTGCAGAACAACCAACAAATGTGGGCTGTTAAGAACATGTGACGGATGCAGCATTTTACAAAAACAAATGTCCGCAGCTATCGGGGGCCACAAAAAATGACTTGGAGTGTCCCGTGCTGAACCTGATTGCGTACATGAATCTGTGCAGTGTGAACACGTTCTCACACATTGTGCATGGAGCCATGTCCTGTCAGAACCATGCACGTCTCCAGATAACACGCACAGCTCGCATATCTCAATTCTAGCGTTGAGGCGTCACACAGACGGATCAGAAGAATCCCCACTAGAGAGAATAGTAAATGTGAGGGGCGGTGTCAGGCGGCGCTCGTTCAGACATGAAGAGAAAGCGGCCGTTGAGAAGAGCTTCTCATCCTCACTGGGGGGGAGGCGGGTTCACTGGGTTCACGCACGATGGAGGGGGCCATCGTGCAGCAGCAGAGGAGGCGAGGAAGGAATCCGCACTTCTATCTTCCTTGATGTAGCGGCAATCGAAAACAGGAAGTGATGCAAGCCAACCAAAGCTCAGTGACAGAATGACGAGATCTGCAATGAGAGCTTACATCCATCAGTGTCCATGAGGACCTCGGTCAAAGAGGTCAAGGAGGTCAGCCAGTCTGCTTGCATGGTTGGTTGGTTGGTTTCCATGGAAACAGTGATGGGATTTAGACACAATGACAGTTTGCATTTTAGGGCAAATTCTTTTCCCTGACTTTCAACAGTTTGTTTACAAATACAAAAACTGCAGGATGGATTTCTGTGTAACTTCGTGGAACACCTGGATCTGAGTCAGGCCAGATGTGTCTGACTGCCTAGACGGCGTGCCCTCGAGCAGGAACACAATTACAGATGTTGGGCAGAGAAGCCTTAAATAGATGATGTCATCCTGCAGCACGTATTTAGAGGATCTGTGGTTATTTCATAAACGTGGGACAAAAATAGGAGCCGAAAGAAAGAGGACTGAAACGGGAATCTAAACGAGGAGCGAGGCCACAGCACAGGCGCGTGAGCTGCAGGTAGCAACAGGCCCCACCCCCATGCGGGAGTCAGGTTTCACTGGACAGCCAGTTGCAAAGACATCCATCACTTTGATTGGAGGAAGAGGCTGCGGTGGGACTTTGTCGTGTCGTCAGCTTCAGTGGAAAGGTTCGGCCAATGGCAACGCACCACAAAGCTGTGTGTGATGGTTTTGTGCCCACGCCGATAACGATGGCTTACGGTTTCCCACGAGGCAATGGGAAGCAAATACCAGTTGTTGTGGATCCATCCTAGTAATACTTGAAATGTGATGCGTTTCATTTCCAGCCTGCACTATTATGACGACTTTAAAGTTGAGTGTAGCCCAGGGGTGGGCAAACTTTTTGACTCACGGGCCACAATGGGTTCTAAAATTTGACAGAGGGGCCGGACCAAGAACAGATGGATGGAGTATTTGTGTGAGCTAGTATAAATGACACATGAAAGCTATTGCATTAAAGGATTTGGCCTTTTACAGGTAGCATTACAGGGAAAAGGTCAAATGAATGAGGTTTAATTATAATACGATTTTATTTAATGATATAATTTGGACAAGTTCGGCGGGCCGGATTAAAAAGACCAACGGGCCGCATATGGCCCCCGGGCCTGGGTTTGCCCATGCCTGGTGTAGCCTGAATTCAGTTACCGGCTCAGGGGAGGAGACGCTTTTACAGTGTTGTCCAGCCTCTCCCCAAAGGCTGGAAGACAATCTGAGGTTCTGTTTTGTCCCACCTCTGTAATCCAACATATTGGATTTGAAATTAAACTGCGATGTTACGGTTAAATGACTGTCCGTCTGCTTTCATTTGAGCCATTCTATCGGTACGGCAGTGCTGTGTCTCCATGAAGCAGGGAGTCATCCCGAACCAGAAGCCTTTCCTCTGCCTTTGATCTCTGCGGGCGAAGACAGGGAGAGCGGAGAACCGCCTGGCGTCCCATGAAACGGTGGGAAACATTCCTGCTCTCCCAAACAGCAGGGAGCGTGGAGCCGAGACAGAACGAGCACAAACTGAAAAGCAGACGGAAGAATGGAGGAATGAAAGAAATGTCTCTGACAAAGGCTGCCGTTGCCATGTCCCGCCAGCGCTGATGGCACAACCCCCCCCCCCCCCCCGGCCGCCAGCGGAGGCTCCAGGAAGCTCACGATCAATCGCATCACATGACACCTAAATGTTTGATGATTGAATGTGTTCAGGAAGTAGGCGGGCTTCAGAGGAGGCGATGGTCTCTCCTGTAGATCATAAATAAATGTATTGATTAAAGTATAAACATGTATAATTATGCCAGTTTAACTGGAGGTAAGTTAATCATTATTATTTGCTACATTTCTTAAGTAAAAACTGGTTTTATTGTTTTTTCTAAAAGAAAGAATTCTGTAATAATGTCCATTTTTGGTTAAATCAAAGGCTTTCATGACATCATAAATGTAACTTGAGAAAATGTAATTTAACAAATTTAGCTGTAAATTAGACTCCATTAGACTTTCCAGTGTGCTCATCCAGGATCTCCCCTGAGACTGTTGCCCCTGACAACACAGCGTCCCAGTGCCAAAGTGAGTGTACGAGGAGAGGCTGACGAGGTCCTGTGTTTAGACTCGTTATCATTTCAAATGTAACCTCGCACAAACGATGCGGAGCAATCCAAAGGTAGAAAAGTGTCACCGTTTAGCCCAGAAATGCATCCGCGTTGGTTAAAATGCAACCTCAAAGAGATTTAGGAAGATGGAGCAGGACGAGGACGGAAAGGGGAGAATGAAGCTTCTCAACCATCAAAGCTCCACAACATTAGTCATAATGTCATCGACCATCTGCCTGCCATCAGGCGACGCCTCCCTGTTCTGCGTAGCAGGCAAAGGGAGGAGAAGATGTAGGACGTCGTGAGGGAGGAGGGGAGCTCTAGGAGCTCAGTTGTCACGGGGTCTTTATGCCCCTGGCGGGGTCACCCATGGCAGACAGGTCCTGGGGTCAGCGGGGGAGGGACAAGACAAACGGTAGCTCACGTGATGATAAAAATAAATGGTCTCGTTTCCCTCTCCCGGACGCGGGTCACCGGGGCCCCTCCTTGAGCCAGGGCTGAGGGTTTGGGCACGATGGCGAGCAGTTGAAAGCACTGCAGTACATATGCCAGGCCACTAGTTGGCAGGGTATCCTTTCAAAAGCAGCGCCGCAGCGTTTTGTCTGCTGGGATGTAACAGCCAGTAACAGTCGGGCTGTCTCTTCACCGGGTTTTAGGGTTACCATTATTCGTCGTATAGAGAAACAGCCCCAAATTCACAGCAGGAAATACTCGTTCACCTCCTCTTCACGTGCTGCAGGAATGAACGCAGGGTTCGCTTCACCTGCCAGACTTCCTGTGTTGTGACGAGAAACCTTCCCATTGGCTGTTCAGATGCTGCAGAGTGCACAGGAAGGACTGATCACTACGTGCACCATCTGTGAGCTCAGACGCTGTCATCTCGAAGCACTGATATGACTGCTGCTGGGAGGGGGGCAAGAAAGGTGGGGGTTGCAAGAGCGTCTCCTCCCGTGTGTCTATCGACACGCCTTACACGTACAGTAACGTAAGGCCCGCCCCTGTCATTAAACCAAGCGAAGCCTCGTCCATCGGATGGATGGATGGAGTTCACCAACAGTCTTTCTGTTGCTAGGATACCAGCACTTTCAGATATGCAGTTTTGTTTACTAAAATGTTCACACAAACATTATTCTGTGACTGGTTGATTCTTATCGGGGTCAATGTACAACACACAATAAGAAATATATTTTACTGTAATCATTTGGTTTTTGTTGTAATTAAAGTTAGTTCAGGACTTAAGTTTTTAGTGAGTGTGGCTGCTGTATGTTGTTACTATGGCAACTGTGCAGGCTTCCCAGCAGCCTCCCCAAGTTGGCAGGATGCATTTGAACATATTGGTGATGAGTCACTGTTAGATTTTCTTCTATGTTCACCTCGGAAAATGCTAATGTTTTTGTATAAGATCTTTTCAGTGAGTTTGTACTGGTGAGTTTTGTTAATAAAGTAAAAAAAAACAAAAGAAAGTTGGCAGGATGCGACCCCGGGGCTTGTAACGCTATGTCGCCCTCTAGGGGCCCATGGTGGTTCTGCAGGACGACTCAAGAAGGAAGATTCAAGATTCAAGATACTTTATTGTCATTATGCGAGCATAATAAAATCGTGAGAAGGCCCACGGCTTAAGGCACAAAACTCATTAACAGGGTTTTTAATCCGAGACGGGGGGATTACAACGTGTCAAAAGAAAAAGTTGAGACTAAAATGTAACAAATTACAAATAAACAAACCTATTATGATGTCAAACTATTAGAGTTTAGCTTTGAAATGACATAATCAGAGCCGACGCGTCGAGCTGCTTCCTCGTTCTTCCACATGTTTACTACAGATAAAAATATTCTGTCAAATAAGAGCAGAACAAAAAAGTTCATTCCCGTCATGGAATAAAAAAAATGCCACTAAAATAATACAACACTTTCTTGATTAGACATTTACATAATAAATATAGTTTTTATGTGTTCACGTTGTCAGTACTGTTGCTTTTGTGTGTCCCTTAGTGAGTTTCATTTCATCAAGCCGACTCAGAAACAGAATCAGCTGTGCTGCTGGTTCACCAGGTTCAAGAGTTCAAGTAAAGCAATGAGAGCCCCCCCCCCCCGGATGAAACCGCTGCATGATGGGCCCGTCATGGCCCATCATGCATTGCTGCGTTGTGTCCCTTTCCTCCACTGGAGGACAGCAGAGTCAGAAACCTTCCCGGTCCGGTCCTTGCTCGGTGATGCAAACGTCTCAACGGAACCGGCTTGCAGTCACTTTCTCATTATAGCGATTCCATATTTGTGCGTTTATTTTTTGCACAGGAGCATCAAGAGACCCCCCCCCCCCCCCCCACACACACACACACACACAGACACAGACAGGCTGACCACAGCCATGTAACGGATACATGAAAATACAGAACCATGCGCCATTCCAAATCTGTCATCCAGGCATCCCCCGTGCGTGCGTGCGTGCGTGTGTGTGTGTGCGTGTCTGTGTGTGCGTGTCTGTGTGCGCGTGCGTGCAGCTAGCGATGTCTGTGTGAGGAAGCAGCTCGATTCCCAGTCGCTGATGTAACCGCACTGGGAGAACCGGGTGACGGCGAGGCTGCATTCTGCTCCTCGTGGGGCCTCCTGCTAATCCCGTCTGACAGCAGAACACTCGAGCGCCGCGTCCTCCCAGCGCAGGAACAAAACAGAAACAGGAACAACTGATGAAGAGGATGCTGCGTCTGAAGGCAGCCTTCCTCATGCATGATGTATTGCTGCCTCGGACTTTGTAGTGGGAACAGAAAGTGTCGCGTAGACAAGGCGGCCTGCAGTTTCCTGACAGTCAGGAAACCTGGTGCAAAACAACACACACACACACACACACACACACACACAACTGGATTGTTATATGTCTCTATTCATGTCTTATTGATGCCTCTTAAATATGTATTAGCAGCGGCAGCAAACAGCCACCACGTCTCTGTCCTTGAATAGCAATGAGGAGGAACAACGGGGACAATCTAGGACGGCGGTGTCTCACGCAGGACACTTTGAGTCCTCTTCTTAGCCTGCAGAGTGTTTCGCATCATGTCAGTCTGGTGTCTGAACCGATGTCCTGCTTCTATTCCGTACGGGACATAATGCTCAAACCGGTGGACGAATGGAAGTCCAACAAAAATACTTTAAATGGAGAATAACAAATATCAGAAAAAAGCAAACTCACTATACAGAAGGACGGCGGCTTGGACCGGAAAAACGTCAACAGCCCAAACTAAGTACTATAAAGTACACGGCGCTGCGAAGGGGCGGAAACCAAAAGCTGCCAAACCAAAACACGCAAATCTTACGGTCACAGAATGAAAAACACGCTGGAGGAACACGCGAGTCGGCTGCTCCTCCTCCTCCTCCTCCTCCTCCTCCTTCTTCATCTCCAGCAGGCTGGCCGCCGCCTGCCGTGTCACTGCCCCCCACCGGTCCCTTCCTGAACCAGATCTTCCTGCAGACTGCCGCATCTTGCAGGAACTGTAACGCCTCGTTGGAAGTCGTCCGATGGGTCTCATTATGGCGCACAGCTCCACTCAGCGCTGCCGTCCTTCCTGTCTGAGCCGCACCTCCGTGTTTCTGCTCGCCCTCTGACAGGATCTCACGTTTCCCTGTCGTAAGCAGGCTTGGATTTAATCCGCAGTGCCCAAGCTGCTTGAGACTGCCGGTCACGTTAGGTTGGCTTGTGAAGTAACGTCTCCCCTTGTCCCGTCTCGCCTTGTCCCGTGTCCCCCTGTCCCGTCTCGCCTTGTCCCGTGTCCCCCCAGCCTCCTCGCCATGATCATTCCTCCCCGAGGGCTGGCGCTGAAGCGTGAGCAGGGCGGGGTCCAAATAGCAAACATTTCTAAGTGGCAAATGACCAGCAGGTGTGTCTCCAGGTGTTCAGCCAACTCTCCCCTGGCCACTCCCACTTTGCAAGACAAGTGCAGAGAAGCCGAACCCTAAGGAGACCATGACGTAGAATACATACTCCAATGTCTTTTATTCCTTACGTCTGGAAACATGACATCATTGTTCTTGTTTTTATTATTATTATTATTATTATTATTATTTTTATTAGAAATGACTAATTTCCAGACTAACCATGTTATTTTAAGATTTCTCAACTAAAGACGCCCCCCTGCATGGAAAGATATTTTGAAAGTATTCAGCCTTTTTCACATTCAGTGATTATTTCTTGTACTATAAGCCCCTCTTTGATACCTGGCGGGGTTAAACGGTCAAGTTTTGAGAAAATTAAAGGATTTTGATTGCATTTTTAACCAGTATAAATGCCATCAGGACTCTAATCTCCTTCGGTCATCAGGACTCTAATATCATTCTGTCATCAGGACTCTAATCTCCTTCTGTCATCAGGACTCTAATCTCATTCTGACATCAGGACTCTAATCTAATTCTGACATCAGGACTCTAATATCATTCTGTCATCAGGACTCTAATCTCATTCTGACATCAGGACTCTAATATCATTCTGACATCAGGACTCTAATATCATTCTGTCATCAGGACTCTAATCTCGTTCTGATATCAGGACTCTAATCTAATTCTGATATCAGGACTCTAATATCATTCTGTCATTAGGACTCTAATCTCGTTCTGATATCAGGACTCTAATCTCGTTTTGATATCAGGACTCTAATCTAATTCTGACATCAGGACTCTAATCTAATTCTGACATCAGGACTCTAATCTCGTTCTGATATCAGGACTCTAATCTAATTCTGTCATCAGGACTCTAATCTCATTCTGATATCAGGACTCTAATCTCGTTCTGATATCAGGACTCTAATCTAATTCTGTCATCAGGACTCTAATCTCGTTCTGATATCAGGACTCTAATCTAATTCTGTCATCAGGACTCTAATCTCGTTCTGATATCAGGACTCTAATCTAATTCTGACATCAGGACTCTAATCTCGTTCTGATATCAGGACTCTAATCTAATTCTGTAATCAGGACTCTAATCTCATTCTGATATCAGGACTCTAATCTAATTCTGTCATCAGGACTCGAATCTCATTCTGACATCAGGACTCTAATCTCATTCTGACATCAGTAACTCGCTCTCTGGACGTTCCAGGATCATTGAAACACGACCCCCCCCCCCCCCCCCCCCGCCTGCTGTTTCCCCCCTTCACGGCTCACACAAGGATCCTATAAAGTTCCCTTGGTCCCAGCGCATGCGCAGTGGCCGCCCGAGTAGCGTGTGTAGTAGTAGTATTATTGTGAATGAGGAGGAGGAAGAGGAGGAGGGGGGGGGGGGGCGTACAGTCACAGGAGCGACTCGGCGGAGCCAGGAAGTAGACTGCTGATGCGTTCAAGGACAAACTGAACTGGTATTTTAGAATTTTAACAGCTGTGCGACAATAACCGCCAAAAGTGTAATAAAGAAAAAGAAGCGTTATAACGCCACCATTGTCGCTGTTAGCTCGTCTGTGGCTACACGCTCCGAATTATTGGTTGCGTTATTTTGAACATTTGTATTATTTAACAAGGATCGGTTGTGTTTGTTGTTGTTTTTCTGAATCGTCCCACAACTTTTAATTTGGATGGGAACAGAGAGAGAGGAGAGAGAGAGAGAGAGAGAGAGAGCGAGAGAGAGAGAGAGAGAGAGAGAAAGAGAGAGAGAGACGAGAGAGCGAGAGAGAGAGAAAGAGAGGGGGAGAGAGAGAGACTTTATATCGTTTAAAGGCGGAGGCGCGCACAGGAGGAGCAGCAGCACCTCCTCATTAGAGCAGCAGCTCCGGCCACAGAGAACACGCTGCTCCACGCAGAGAGGAAGGAGAAACACGGAAGGGAGGGACGGAGCGAAAGAGAGAAAGAAAGAAAGAGAGAGAGAGAGAGAGAGAGAAGGAGCCGAACTTTGCTTCGGGCCGATCATTGTCTCCAGGAAGGGCCGCAGAGAGGCGCGGAAGATGCCGCGGGTTGTCCCGGACCAGAGGAGCAAGTTCGAGAACGAGGAGTTCTTCCGCAAGTTGAGCAGGGAGTGTGAGGTGAGTGGGGGGGGGTCCTGCGTGGGACGGCGCTTAATAAAGGGTGTTCAACTAGAGACAACCTGGAATAAAGCGAATGACTGATCACTTCGATCTGATATTCCGGAACAAATATTCTGGACATTTTAGTCCAGCTACACGTTGAGTTTTATTCGTGTTGCTGTTGACCCATCGGATACACAAAAACTGATGATAAATCACAACACGCGAAGTCCAGTCGGGGTGTAACACTGTGTGTGTGTGTGGGGGGGGGGGGGGTCATTCTAGATTAAATACACCGGCTTCAGGGACCGGCCCCACGAAGAGAGACAAGCACGCTTCCAGAACGCCTGCAGGGATGGACGCTCAGAAATAGTGAGTGGAAAAACGACATCTGTGCGTGTGTGTGAGCGTGCGTGTGCGTGTGAGCGTGCGTGCACAAGGAAGTAGACGTGTTGTCAAACCCGGGCCTGACCTCCGGGCTCCTTGCCAGCCCCCCCCCCCTCCGCTGAGAGGACGAGCAAATAGAGAAATGATCACTAAGAAGATCAATAGTAGTATCAGTATTATTAGTAGTATTAGTATTTTGATTTGTAACTTGTGAGAATCTTCATCTGTCAAACGTTCTGATTTGTGTTTAAACGTCGGTCTTTTATTGAGACGCGTTTACGTCATCGACAGCAGCAGATCAATAGATTATAGATTATAGATTATAGATTATAGATTAAGTAGTCAAATACACCCAAAACAAATCAGCCAATGAGACACCGCAGTGAATGTGTCCTGCTGGGGGGGCAGTTTGTGACGTCAGTGTTGGAGTTGAAGAGCGTCTTTGTGCTCCAAACCACGCTGCTCTCAAACGTCCCATTGTCCCTGAACGCCTCTCAGGGGAGTGTGACCCCTGGCTGGCTGTGTGAAACAGGCAGCAAAGGCCCTGCCTCCGTCCAGCCACCGAGTCCGACCCGCAGGTCACCGTGCTCCACTGTCCGTGGCGTCTCAATGGCGTCCGTCCTCGGTTTGACACTGTCCTTCCGGGACTCAACCTGTCTTCATGTCTCAGCACAAAAGGAGCCACGTGACTTTCTGTGTTTATCTTTTAATGAGTCGTTTACTCTGCAAAGCGAGTGAGGACGCATCCTCATTACATAAATACTGACGCGTTTCAACCCCCCCCCCCCATTAATGCCTTGTAAAAGAGCGGCAGCATTACGGTCCAAGAAAACTATGATTATGAAGTATTACACCAGCATATTGCAGTGTTGTGTTTATCCGTACTGCGTCAGACCCGAGTCAGCGTGGCGTCATGGCGGCTGCTTTTACCGTTGCAGCGTTTAGCTAGCATCGTCTCACCAGAGCCAGCTAACGCACATTAAGAGATATCATCAAGTGGGGTTTACTTTTTAAAGCGTGCTACCTAGTTCTTCTTATTTTTTTAATTATTAATGCTAGAAAAATCCAAAGTACGTGTCTGAGTTTTAATGAATTCAAAATGTGTGGGTAAATCTGCTTTTACTCAGAAAGACGGGCTGAAGTTTAATGTCCTCATCGTGACTCCTTTTACCCCTCGACCAGGGGTGGGCAAACCTTTGGGGCAAAACTTTTGGGCAAACCTTTTGACCCACAATGTTTTCTAAAAGGGGCGGGGCCAGGAACAGCTGGATGGAGCGTTTGTGTGAACTAATGTAGACGACATGTAAGAGTTATTACGTGAAAGGATTTGACCTTTTACTGGTAGCCTTACAGGGGAAAGGTCAAATGAATGAGGTTTACTTAAAATAAAATTTGGACACGTTCAGTGGGCCATATATGGCCCCTGGGCCAGAGGTTGCCCATGCCTGCCTTAGACCGCTGAAACGGCTGAGGAAAAACTCCAAAAAAGCCTAACAGGGGGAAAAGGAGAAATAGAAACACGGAGGCGCTGAGAAAGATCAAGACCCTGAAATGTACGTATTCATGTCCATCCTCCAGTCAATAATCAATAAACCTAAAGTAAAAACTAAAGACGCTGTTTTCTTTTAAATGTCCCAGAAAATATGGATCCTGTTTTAACATCTGCACCATATTACAATAGTTAACCAAAAAAAACATTAGCAGTTCATCAAGATTTGTGCTTCCAGATAAATGAGAGGAAAACCGTGTCTCCGGGAGCATTCCTGAGGAAGATTAGAACAATTCTCTTCTGAATGTAACAGGGTCCCGTCTGATTCCTTCCTTCCAGAATCAGCGCAGTACTCTTTGCTCACTGTTAAAGAAAAATTGTTTTTTAAATTAAAAATCTGGATTGTAATCTGGGCCGACATTCACATTTAGTGCACGAGGCCTCCTCGGTAAAATACTCATAAAAATGTCAGATATTTTCAGGCTTGCTTTTCAGCATTGTGTCTCCAACAGACATGTCCTGAGAGACATGTCTGTTGGAGACATGTCCTGAGAGACAAAGACGTGTCGCCAGAATCGCTCTGGATTGATTTGATAAATGGGACAATAATTGGAAGTCACTGATCTCGGGCTCGGCTCATTACAGACGAGCCGCTTTCTAAACTGTTATTGATTTTCGGGCTGCGCTTCCCTTTTATTTTCATTTCCTTTACTCTTCTTCTTCTTCTTCTTCTTCACCTCGCTTCTTCTCCCGCTCTCAGGCCGTCTTTCTTCACCCTCACCATGTCTTCTCTTCCCCTGTTCCTCCTTGTCCTCCTTTGTCTCTCAGTTTCCTTTCATCTCTCTCCTTTCTGCGTTTCCGTGGTGACACCAAATGGCTATCAGATGCTTGTAATCTGATATCATGACTCCCGTTCTTTGAGCTCTAATCTCTCTGAGTCCGTAGAAGAGAAGTTTGTTTTCTTTTCTTATATCCTCCCTTCATTTTTTTCTCTTCCTCTCCGCTCTCTTTCAGTCCCTCATTCTCTCGCTCTCTGACAGGATGCATAATTCATACGCTTCCAGTTCAGTCCAGGCTCTAATGCCCTTAGTATTGATCTGTCTCAGCAAACACACTCACACACTCACACACTCACACACACACACTCACACACTCACACACACACACACACACTCACATACACACACGCACACACTCACGCACATTTTCTAACTTGATTTTCTGCCGCTCTCTAATTCATTGCTTTCTGACTGCAACAGAGAAATGGAGAAATCTACTCTATTGATTTCCATTTTATTTGTGTGTGTGTCTGTGTGTGTGTGTGTGTGTGTATCTGTGTGCGTGCGTGCGCGTGCTAGACCCCATTTTACAGAAATCAAACATAAGAAAAGCTGCTGCAGGCGGGGCTCTGGATGCTAACTATTAGCATGAGCTACACGTGTTACTGCTGCATTCATACAGAACGCTGGTTCGCTTTCAGTTTCCTGTTACTGGTGTGAAAGTTCAGTGTTCAGTACTCGTGGTGGTTTACAGGGCCGTAACACAAGTGTGTGTGTGTGTGTGTGTTTGTGTGTTCACTATTACATGTATTTTGCGTTTTTGGGACCTTTAACATTCTCTGTGTGATTCTGATTTGTTTCTTGAAGCTGTCCTTTTATCTCGGCCGCTGTCTCTCTCTCTCTTTCTCTCTCTCTCTCTCTCTCTCTCCCTCTCTCTCCCTCTCTCTCTCCGCCCAGGCCTTCGTAGCGACGGGCACCAACCTCTCGCTCCAGTTCTTTGCAGCCAACCAGCATGGAGAGCAGCGGCAGGTCCCCACGAGGGAATACGTCGACTTTGAGAGAGACACAGGAAAGGTGAGAGTGAACACACACATGAACACACACATGAACACACACATGAACACACACATGAACACACACATGAACACACACATAAACACACACATGAACACACACATGAACACACACAAACACACACATGAAAACACACACAAACACACACATGAACACACACATAAACACACATGAACACACACATAAACACACATGAACACACACATGAACACACATGAACACACACATAAACACACATGAACACACACATGAACACACATGAACACACACATAAACACACGCATGAACACACACATGAACACACACATAAACACACACATGAACACACACATGAACACACACAAACACACACATGAACACACACATAAACACACACATGAACACACACATAAACACACACATGAACACACACATGAACACACACATGAAAACACACATGAACACACACATGAACACACACATGAACACACACATAAACACACACATGAACACACACATGAACACACACATGAACACACACATGAACACACACAAACACACACATGAAAACACACATGAACACACACATAAACACACACATGAACACACACATGAACACACACATGAACACACACATAAACACACACATGAACACACACATTAAACACACACATAAACACACACATGAACACACACATAAACACACATGAACACACACATGAACACACATGAACACACACATGAACACACACATGAACACACACATGAACACACATGAACACACACATAAACACACGCATGAACACACACATGAACACACACATGAACACACACATAAACACACACATGAACACACACATGAACACACACAAACACACACATGAACACACACATAAACACACACATGAACACACACATAAACACACACATGAACACACACATGAAAACACACATGAACACACACATGAACACACACATGAACACACACATAAACACACACATGAACACACACATGAACACACACATGAACACACACATGAACACACACGTGAACACACACATGAACACACACATAAACACACACATGAACACACACATGAACACACATGAACACACACATGAACACACACATAAACACACACTTGAACACACACATAAACACACACTTGAACACACACATAAACACACATGAACACACAATTCTCTCCTGTCCTTTGCATTTGTCCTAAACGTCCAAAAAACGTGCTGAAGCCACAAAAACCAAGGTCATGTGGCCTTGAAGACGCTTCAGGCTTTCACATGACTGCATCCGACTGCATCCGACTGCATCCGACTGTGTTTCAGGACAGTGTGAAAAGCTTCTGTAAGAATAGTTGAGAAGCTTCTGCTGTTTTGCTTTCGGTTCCTCTTTCATGTCATGAAATGAAAACGAAGGAACGCTCTCGTTTTACTTCATAGCGTTTCTTCTCCGCGTGGAATCCAACCTGGTCCTGGTCCTGGTCCTGGTCCTGGTCCTGGTCCTGGTCTCACTGAGACAGGAGATGGGTGACGTTTCTTGTGCTTGTCGTCCGGCCTCGATGACGGAGGTCGTTGTGCTTTTATCGGGCTCCGTGCTTAAAGCTCGCCGCGTTGAAGATGTTTGCTGCAGCCATGACGGCGAGAACCGTCGGGTTTGTGCGTTAATTGTCTCCCTATAGGCTCTGTGGCTGGACTTTAGATGGTGTGTGTGTGTGTGTGTGTGTGTGTGTCAGAAGGCCCTCCACGGACACTAGCTAGCTGAAATGAATGCCGGTTGGCGGCTCATTAAAAATGCATTCTGGGAAATCGATGGACTTCCGTGCCCTCCAGCTGACGGACGAATCTGACACAGTTAATTATTAAGCACAAGTGTGTGTGTGTGTGTGTGTGTGTGTGTCGGTGCTCACAGTGCTATGACGCTTTAATGAGGACGGCTCGTTGTAGTAAAACGGTTTCACGGCGGTTCTATCGGACCGCCGGGGCGTGATCCCAGTTCTCCACGTTGTTTTGTTCCCACTGAGCCGAGCGCCACGGCGGGGCGGGAAGCTTCAGAACATCCTCGTCCTCCTGCTGGTTCTGGCTACGCGGGTTAGCGTTACTAGCATCATGTTGGGTAAGAGGACAAGACACGGACACACACACGTTGAGGATAAACACACACACACATGTTGAGGATAAACACACACACACACGTTGAGAATAAACACACACACACACACGTTGAGAATAAACACACACACGCACGTTGAGAATAAACACACACACACACGTTGAGAATAAACACACACACACACGTTGAGAATAAACACACACACGCGTTGAGAATAAACACACACACACACACGTTGAGGATAAACACACACACACATGTTGAGGATAAACACACACACACAAACGTTGAGGATAAACACACACACACACGTTGAGGATAAACACACACACACGTTGAGGATAAACACACACACACGTTGAGGATAAACACACACACACACACGTTGCGGATAAGCACACACACACGCACACACACACACGTTGAGGATAAACACACACACACACACGTTGCGGATAAGCACACACACACGCACACACACACGCGTTGAGGATAAGCACACACACACAAACGTTGAGGATAAACACACACACACGCGTTGAGGATAAGCACACACACACAAACGTTGAGGATAAACACACACACACACATTGAGGATAAACACACACACACACACGTTGAGGATAAACACACACACACACGTTGAGGATAAACACACACACACACACGTTGAGGATAAGCACACACACACACACGTTGAGGATAAGCACACACACACGCATTGAGGATAAGCACACACACACAAACGTTGAGGATAAACACACACACACGCGTTGAGGATAAGCACACACACACAAACGTTGAGGATAAACACACACACACGTTGAGGATAAACACACACACACACACGTTGAGGATAAACACACACACACGTTGAGGATAAGCACACACACACAAACATTGAGGATAAACACACACACACACACATTGAGGATAAACACACACACACACACGTTGAGGATAAGCACACACACACACGTTGAGGATAAACACACACACACGTTGAGGATAAACACACACACACACGTTGAGGATAAACACACACACACGTTGAGGATAAACACACACACACACACGTTGCGGATAAGCACACACACACGCACACACACACACACACACGTTGAGGATAAGCACACACACACAAACGTTGAGGATAAACACACACACACGCGTTGAGGATAAGCACACACACACAAACGTTGAGGATAAACACACACACACACGTTGAGGATAAACACACACACACACACGTTGAGGATAAACACACACACACACGTTGCGGATAAGCACACACACACACGCATTGAGGATAAGCACACACACACAAACGTTGAGGATAAACACACACACACGCGTTGAGGATAAGCACACACACAAACGTTGAGGATAAACACACACACACGTTGAGGATAAACACACACACACACACGTTGAGGATAAACACACACACACACAC
>NC_090901.1:15043480-15050980 GCF_040956055.1 Brachionichthys hirsutus
GATGCTTTGGCCCAAGAACCAGAACCTCAGTTTTATTTAGATTTAATAACAGGAAGTTCTTGGTCATCCAGGAGTTAATGTCCTTAAGGCACGTCTGAAGTCTAACCAACTGATCGACCTTGTCTGGCTGAACGGACAGGTACAATTGAGTATCGTCTGCATAGCAGTGGAAATTTATGCTGTGTTTCTTAATAATGTTACCTAACGGAAGCATATACAGCGTGAACAGAATAGGTCCAAGCACTGAACCCTGTGGAACTCCAAATTTAACTTCTGTGTATGTAGAAGATTTATCATGAACACGTACAAACTGAAATCTATCAGATAAATATGTTCTAAACCAGTTCACTTCACTTCACTTCACTTTTATTGATTTGTCCCTCGGAGGGCAATTTGTTTTACAGCATATACACACATTTTGCACAACATATAACGGACACGTAAGACACAATTAAGGGACATATAAGGCACAAATTAGAGCAGCATCGTTTTAAAGGTGTTAAATATTGTACGTTCAATGCAGATTCTCTAACGCCAACAGATTGTTCCAGCCTCTGTAACAGAATCCGATGATCTATTGTGTCAAAGGCTGCGCTGAGATCTAATAAAATAAGCACGGAGACAAGTCTATTATCAGACGCTATTAAAGGTCATTGGTGACTTTAACTAATGCTGTCTCTGTGCTATGATGAGCTCTGAAACCCGACTGGAAAACCTCAAATAACTGATTGTCTTGTAAGAATTCACACAGCTGACTGGAAACTGCTTTCTCTAGAAGCTTTGACAGGAATGGAAGGTTTGAAATTGGCCGATAGTTAGCCGAGACATCAGGATCCAATGTTGTTTTTTGAGAAGCGGTTTAATGACTGCTGTTTTAAAAGACTTGGGTACATAGCCTGTGAGTAAGGATAGATTAATTGTATTAGTAAAGCTATTCTAATTGAGGGGAAGACTTCTTTAAGCAGCTTAGTTGGGACCGGGTCTAGGAGACAAGTGCACGGTTTAGATGAGGCAATAGCTGCACTCATTTGCTGCAAGTTAATGGGGGTGAAACTATCCAAGTAACTATCAAGAGTAACAGCCGTATCTCTACTTCCATCACTCAGGGAGGGGTCAATGCCACACGAAGGCAGACGCTGATGAATGACGTCCCTAATCGATTCGATTTTGGTACTGAAGCGGTTCATGAAATCTTCACTACTGAGACCTGTCGGAACAGAAGGGTCAACAGAGTTGGCGCTTTGTGTTAGCCTAGCAACGGTGTCAGAGAGAAACCTCGGATTAGATTTATTATATTCTATTAGAGATGAGTAATATGCTGCTCTAGCTTTGTGTTAGCCTAGCTACGGTGTCAGAGAGAAACCTCGGATTAGATTTATTATATTCTATTAGAGATGAGTAATATGCTGCTCTAGCTTTGTGTTAGCCTAGCTACGGTGTCAGAGAGAAACCTTGGATTAGATTTGTTCTCTTCTATTAGAGATGAGTAATATGCTGCTCTAGCTTTGTGTTAGCCTAGCTACGGTGTCAGAGAGAAACCTTGGATTAGATTTGTTCTCTTCTATTAGAGATGAGTAATATGCTGCTCTAGCTTTGTGTTAGCCTAGCTACGGTGTCAGAGAGAAACCTTGGATTAGATTTGTTCTCTTCTATTAGAGATGAGTAATATGCTGCTCTAGCTTTGTGTTAGCCTAGCTACGGTGTCAGAGAGAAACCTTGGACTAGATTTGTTCTCTTCTATTAGAGATGAGTAATATGCTGCTCTAGCTTTGTGTTAGCCTAGCTACGGTGTCAGAGAGAAACCTTGGATTAGATTTGTTCTCTTCTTTTAGAGATGAGTAATATGCTCCTCTTGCCTTGCGGAGCGTCTTCCTGTACATTTTGAGGCTGTTTTTCCAGATTAAACAAGACTCCTCCAATTTAGTTGAGCTCCATATTCTCTCCAGTTTTCTGGCTGTTTGCTTTAACAATCTAATTTCAGAATTGAACCACGGAGCTTTCCTTTTTGGTTTTAGGTTTTTATTCTTAGGGGGGCGGCAATGGAGTCAAGCCCCCGCACCACCTACAAGATGATCTATGTGGGAGGGGCTAAAGTTACCACACGACTCCTCAGTAATGTTAAGGCTCGATAAAGAGTTTAATGCTGATGGGATTACTTTGAATTTAGCAATAGCACCATCAGACAGACATCTGGCCAAGGCAGTTCTGTTTGATGGCACGTAGTCCAATAATACAAACGTAAAAGTGGTCTGATACAAAAGGGTTCAGTGGAAATACAATTAATTGATATACGTGAGAACCAGATCCAAGGTATGATTAAAGGTGTGGGAGGGGGGGGGGGGGGGTTGTTCACTCTGTGGGAGGAGCCAATTGAGTCACAATGAGAGGAAGGCTACTGCCTGTGACTCAATTCAAGGCAGTCGTCACTGACATCTACATGAATGTTAAAATCTCCTATGACCATAGGTGAGAGTAGGAACGTAGATAAATGCTTAATTCTGGCAGTGTTTTACTCCGGATGCCATTCCTGGCGCAATATCTCTGGCTGGCCTGGGAATGCCTCGGGATCCCCTTGCAAACAATCCACCAGCCACAGCCTCCCGTCACTTGGATTAGTTTTGGTTGCTATTTTCCATCTGTCCAATCCATTGATCCATCCTTGCATCTTCTTTCACTTATTCAGAGACGATCATAATTAGACGCGCTTTACTGTTGGATTTTATGACCAATCATCATCATCATCGTAATATATGAAATGTATGAAATTCTCTATTGTGGGCAGGCCTGCAAAAAACAAATCGTAGCTTGTGACAATTCTACTATCTCCTGCTCCGTTAGTTAAGAGAGTTAAAATCTGCCTTGTGAAGGGACAATATACATCCCCCTCCCCATTCCTAATATTGACCATTGCATTGTCCATAATGTACTCTATTATGGGCAATGGACCTACTTTGAGACTTAAATACATTCTGGGCCTTTGATGTTTTTCAGGCTGTTGACGTCTTTGATGTATCAAAATATGTCAACTATGTAGTCTGACTATTTTTTGAGCAACCAAACCGGAGTTATTGTAAAATTCAGTTTGGTCCATGCTTATGGGGTAGAGGAAAAGAACCAGATCCACGGTATGATTAAAGCTGTGGGTAGGTTCTTTCTGAACATGGATGCTGCAGCGTTTTCACTTTGGGGGTATCCGTGGTTTCCTGAATGCACAGTCTTTTTTATAATGAAAACACGATTTCTTTCACAGCAGATTGTCACATAAACGGCCATGCGATGTGTGTGTGCGTGCTGATTATGGCGCTTAAGTGAGAACACATGAGGAACATGAACTCAGCAGACGATCCAGAGAACAGGCTGAGATCATTATCCCGACATCACAGGGTCATATTTTAGACGTTGGTGTGCGACTAAATGACACGACAACCTTCAAAGTGAACTCTAGAATAACCAGGAAGATGAAAAGGATCAAACTCGTGATACATGATGTTTACGTAGCAAGGCCATAGCACCAGCACCCCCTGCTGGTGAAAGTTAGTACCTTCGACTTGAGCACCGGCGGCAGTTCTCCGTGCCCGGTGCGTTATTACCGAACCCCTCGAGCAGAACCGAGACGACCTTCTGCTTTGAATAATCTCTCTCTCTCTCTCTCTCTCTCTCTCTCAGGTCTATCTCAAGGCTCCGATGATCCTGAATGGAGTGTGTGTGATGTGGAGAGGCTGGATTGACCTGCAGCGGCTTGATGGGATGGGATACCTGGAGTATGATGATGAGAGGGCACAGGTAGAACAACATGCACGCCGACAGAGAAACGTCTGTTTCTCATTTCAATCGATTTTAGAAAGTCGTGCAGCACAATGTTGTGAACACAGTCGAGATGAAAAAAATCGAAAACACAATATCACTTAACAAAATGTACGTTTTATTGAAGCCATGTGCAGCTCCAGATGACGGGACATTAGCTGCTACAACCAAAAACACCTGATTCCCTGACTGGATTGTTGACCACAATGCATTTTGGGCGATGTAGGCAGAGGCTCTGCATTAATCTGATATCTCCAGTCCTGTTGTGTTGCTACTGAAGACACGCTTCACAGTCCACGCCGTGTCTCTGGTGTGTGTCCGCGCAGCATGAGGACGCTTTGGCCCAGGCGGCATTTGAAGAGGCTCGACGTCGGACCAGGGACTTTGAAGACAGAGATCGATCCCACAGAGAGGATCTCGAGGTGAGAGCGTCGAGCGCTGCTTCCGGTCTGCCCTCTCATTGAGTGGGCTGCGGTGGTGTAGCGTAGCTCCAGCCGTAGCAGGGCAGCTCTGCATGGAGCCCTCTTTGCCGTTCAAAGCCAGCTGAAGTGTTCAGACTGCATGACGAGCCTCGCCTGAACATGTGGAGGAGCTGTGAGTTCCTCTGTGTGCAGAGGAACGGCAGGCGAGCCTTGTCTGACCACACCCGTCTTTAGTAATAGTGTGGTAAGAAGCGTGCTTCACAGGTGATTCACGAACCACACCCTTGGTACACTTGTGCATCACCGGAGGACAGCAAAAGCTACATTTTCAGCTGCTATTAAGCTACGTTGCTAAGCAACCACCATAGATGAAAAAGTATTTGACAGTTTAAAAGGTTTTTTTGGGCTTCTAATTTAGTCAGCAAATAATTTTGAAACACACTTTGCAAAAGGGTATAAATCGAGCATCGAGTCCTGCAGCCGGACGGTCATGCATAGTCACGCCTTTCTCAAAAAGGTGCGACCGTACTATTGTTTGACATCATTGCTCCAGCTGCAATTTGAACTCTGAACTTTGTGGTCTGACTTTATCCAGCGTGAAATTAGAAGATTGTCTTCTCAGGCCAGCAAATCCAAATTCCGTCCATTAAGAGTTGCTAAATCGCGAGCAGAACAGGATGCATGATGTCACTTTGAAACGTGGCTGACCTCGTTTAAAATGCGTCCTGGAGTTATCCATACATTTTCTGTCATCACATATTGTTAAGTCAATATTGATCGGGCACTGAGAGAAGAGGAAACAGGCTTTTTTAAAGCGACGGCATCTCATTTGGGCCGTGTGACCGCGCTTGTTTGCTTTAATCGCTTTTTATTGAATTGTTACTTCACAGTTTAATCATAGGTTTAGTGCATGATCAGTTTGATTTGATATTATTGAACTATTGGATGACTGATTGAGTTTTGTCGGGTGACCTGAAAGCCTCAGAAGGGAAAGTCGTAGTCTATTTATTCGTTGAACATGAAAAATCCCAGAATTTTACATCCAATTTCCTCTTAAATTGTATTTTATTTGCTAAAATTATTATTGTGAACAGATGTCACATCTGCACAATATTATTTCATCTATAATGTCTATCTATTTTGCTGCTTTAGACAAACTCGCTTTCCCAGCCAGGCTTTGGGGGGATCATCCTTCCTACGTCGATGCCCGAAGAATGAACCCCAAATTGTTTCTTTTTTAGGACCCTGTGGTTTCTAAAATCTGGGACTGAGGACACAAAGAGACAAAGAGACAGCCAGCAGAAAAGAACAGGGTCTGTGTCCTTCGTCTCTCATCATCCGTCACACTGTCACGCACTAAACCGCCCTGCGGGAGTGTGTGCGCGTGTGTGTGTGCGTGTGTGTGTGTGTGTGTGTGTGTCTTCATATGCTTGCGGTATTAAAGTTTTCATCACTGTAACATACAGGACATTCATTCATTCATTCTTATTCTTGGATGTTTCTTTATTTGGAATATTTTGTACATTCTGGATAAATACTGAAGACAGTAAAACTACAAGATAGTACACATGGAATTACGTTGTCAACAAAACTTGATTAAAGAGACTAAATGTTCCACATGCTAGATTCTTGTTATCTTTAGCAGCAGCTGTCTCCTTACTGTAAATAGGCCTAGTTGACTTTGACTGCAGTAATCCAAAAACTGCCGGCCTCAGAATCCACCGTTGACACCTCAGATTAGGTTTTAATCGGTGGTCAGAGGCATCGGTGTGGATCCGGCCTTGAGTGAGAGAGAGGAACCAGGAATGGCGAGCGGACGGCGGCGTCGTCGGTGATTCATTCAGAGGTCAAAGCATCATTGGGCTTTTCCAGAGGAATGCCAAATACTCCTCTGAGATATTTAACCAAGAACGAGAGTGGTGGAATCAGATTACCTCATCCCACACTGAGGTGGAGCACAGACGGGAAGAAAAGCAGCCGAGCAGATTCAGGCGACGACCTCCAGAAGGACGCAGCGCGCGTAGAGTCGTTGCCACGGTAACGTTTAGAATCAAATTAAGAAGAGTCTCCAGTAGAAAGCATGCTGATTTGTTTCTGTTGCTTGCTACATAATCCCATGTTTAATCTCCGAGATTAGACGCATTCAGCTATGCTCTATTCTGTAGCGAGTCCCAGGACTGTGTTCCTGCTGCTCTTGCATGAGCATCTTGAAACAGACGTGCTAAGCTAAGCTAACTTTCTGCTGCTGCTAGCGTCAAACATTCTATCAAAAACATTTCAGGACATTCAGAGAACAGCAGACATGAAAGAGCCAGCAGCAACGACCAGGAAGAAGCCGCTCGCTGAAGGACGTCTCATCCGACTGATCTCCGGCTTCGTCCCTGAGGCGCCGCCAGCAAAAGAGAACCTCGCGTGCCCTGCGCAATCGATTCAAGAGGCTAAAAACCCTTTGATTGATTTAACACTGAGGTCATCAATATGTTTCATCAGACGCCGTCGGCTACGTCTGCTTTTAGGTCATGTTCCAGACGCGTCTTTACGTTGGACCGCCGCTAGCCACCAACGAACTGGGGAACGTCCTCGGGTGTCAAGACCTGGAGATGAAGGCTACGGAGGTGGAGCAAATTAGTGGTAGCACACGAGGAGAGGAAGAGGAAGAGGGGAGCCATTCAGCTAAGCTAAGCTAACTTTCTGCTGCTGGTAGCGTCAATCAAGACGCACACATCGTTGAGCTTTGTGCTCATTTTATCAAAAACATTTCACGACATTCAGGTCTTTCTATGAGGCGCAGGTTTAGAACAAAAACAATAACAACAAGCTGAATATGATCTGAATATTATTTTTTTTGGGGGGGGGGTGGTATTTGAACTGCTTGTTCTGCATGTGTTGCTGACCGAGAGAGAGGAGAACAGCCTCATTTTGGATGTGAAAGGGTTAATACAGTAAACGCTGATTACAACCTCATTATTTTCCATCTACACCACATGGAATTATATGCCGTTCAATCCCACCACCCCTCAGTTCCAGCTGGGAAACAGAAGTTACTAATGTGTTTAGTTCAATAAAATGCAAGGAAAACATTCCAGCATTCCTAAAACGTGGATTTTTATTCCCCCTCTATAATAAGACGGAGCAGCAGCAAACGTGAATTCTCCTTCTGGACTCTCTTGAAGTTAGAGCTCTAATTGTGCTCCGGTTTGAGGGGACTGGATTTAACCGGCATGGAAACACACTTGGTTTGATGCTGCTCATGTTTCTGTCCATCTCAAAGGGT